>NC_054551.1:13639713-13730697 GCF_017654505.1 Polyodon spathula | reverse complement strand
TGAAAGCGCGCTGTCCCAAAGTCCATTGTATATTGCATGAACCTACTTTTACAACTAATTAAGGTAGAGGGATTTTAGGTAGGCCAGATTGTGTAACCTGCTTTTTGGATTTGGCCATGATACTGGGATTAACATACCTGCTCTTACAAAGAGTGCCATGGGATCTTTAACATCCACACAATGTAGACAGGACCTTGGTTTAAATATTGTATTACTGAGCTAATTATATTTAAGTCAAACAATTACAAACAAAACCCCCAAAAACTACAATAAAAATCTAGATGAACAAAATATAGAATTGTCCCCTGCTAAATGAATAACAAACTTGTATTGTGAATTTGTTTCTTTATAAATAGGCAATGGTCTTTTCACCACCAGACAATTTAGAAAAGGTCACTTTCTAGAGGAACAGAAAGGGGAGCTAATCAACATCAAAGAAGCAAAGAAATGGGAAAAGTATGAAAGGACTGAGGCGGGAAATGTTCTTTACTTCTTTAAAGACCAAGGTAAAATGTATTGGTAAGAGATTTAACCTTTATATTTTTTTATATAGATTAAAACTTTATTATTTTTTTAAATAAAGTGTTTATTCTTCTGCAGTCTTAATGTCAGAAAGGTGCTGTAAAAACTTTAATTGGGACATAACTGCAGACGTGAAAATCTACGTTGAAAAGTATTAAAACATTTTTTTTTTTTAAATAATCGGACTATTTAACATATTTTCATACAAGATAATAGTGCCTAATGTTTGTCCTCATTGTGAGACATAGCTTGCACCATCACCTTGCGCTATATATATTTTTTCAATTGTTTTCCAGTTCGTGTCATTAGCTTATATTTATATTTGGTATAGATTTTACATAACACAATAGCTAAATGTATAGTTGATATGCAGTGCAGAAAAGAAATTGGACCTGACAAGCCTAACCAGTCCAGAATACTTGATTGGCCAGTATATGTGTTTTTGTTCATCATCTTGCAGAACTTTGAGACTCTGCATATCTTTTGAATTAACTACATTAAATTCAGTAGTAACAGACTGTTTTTATTGTTTCTAGATGTTTAGAGCAGTGTTAGCAGCAGGCAACACCAAATATATGGAGTAAGGGAGACGAGGAAAAGAAAGAGAAAAAGACAATCATTGCCAGGGTATTACAGCATGAATCAGGTGTATTTAGTAAAGACAATCATTGCCATGGTATTATAACATGAATCAGGTGTATTTAGTAAAGACAATCATTGCCAGGGTATTACAGCATGAATCAGGTGTATTTAGTAAAGACAATCATTGCCAGGGTATTATAGCATGAATCAGGTGTATTTAGTAAAGACAATCATTGCCAGGGTATTATAGCATGAATCAGGTGTATTTAGTAAAGACAATCATTGCCAGGGTATTATAGCATGAATCAGGTGTATTTAGTAAAGACAATCATTGCCATGGTATTATAGCATGAATCAGGTGTATTTAGTAAAGACAATCATTGCCATGGTATTATAGCATGAATCAGGTGTATTTAGTAAAGACAATCATTGCCAGGGTATTACAGCATGAATCAGGTGTATTTAGTAAAGACAATCATTGCCATGGTATTATAGTATGAATCAGGTGTATTTAGTAAAGACAATCATTGCCATGGTATTATAGTATGAATCAGGTGTATTTAGTAAAGACAATCATTGCCAGGGTATTATAGCATGAATCAGGTGTATTTAGTAAAGACAATCATTGCCAGGGTATTACAGCATGAATCAGGTGTATTTAGTAAAGACAATCATTGCCATGGTATTATAGCATGAATCAGGTGTATTTAGTAAAGACAATCATTGCCAGGGTATTATAGCATGAATCAGGTGTATTTAGTAAAGACAATCATTGCCAGGGTATTATAGCATGAATCAGGTGTATTTAGTAAAGACAATCATTGCCATGGTATTATAGCATGAATCAGGTGTATTTCTATTAAACAACTAAATGGGCTTTTAAGTGGTAAGTCTTACTTTTTCATTTAAACGCATTTACTTGTCATAAGGATAGTAATAGTGTGTCCAGCAAATCACTTTATTTTTCATTATAGTTTTAATAAAGATTAGTCTCTTCTTAACAATGTTCAATCTCACATGTACGTGAAAAATGAAGGCTTGCCTTATTTAAAAACACAATAAGTTGTTTGACAGAAAACTAACTAAATTAAATCAAATAAATTACAAAATTAAGCCCTATATATAAATAAATGTATAAAAACAGTTAAGCAATGTGAAAAAATAATACAATAATAATAAATAATATTATTATTATTATTATTATTATTATTATTATTATTATTATTATATTATAGTCATTATTATTAAACGCTAATAGCAATAGTTGTGTAGTGTATGTATTTGGATTTGCATAACCTAAAAAAAAAGGAAAGACCAAAAAAATGTTTTCTGGTTTTTATTGGGGAACATTCGTAGAGCAAATTTTTTAAACTGTATAAACCCCCCCCCCCCCCCCCCCCCCCAAAAAAAAGAATTGCTGGTCTCAGAATATCAAAAAAAAAAAAAAAAAAAAAAAAAAGATCAACACGGCCTTCTGTAATCTGTCTCAACAAAGGACATTAAAGTTGAATCCGGTATCCCCCACAATTGAAATTGGTTGCATGCCATTTGCAATCATTTCAATAATCAACCATTTTATGTTTTCAGCCTGAATTTTATTGCATTTTGCTTGCATGTCTTGGCCCCACCTTCTCCAGGCTCAATGCAGCTTCAAGTAGAAGCATACTAGTCACGTGACCAAAAGCATGCTGGACATTGGAAGGTGAATATCCAATGATAATTATGCCACGTGACGCAGGTAGGAAGCAAAAAAAAAACTGAGTAGCCATTATTTGCAGACGCCCACCTTTTAACAGCTAACCTGCACATTTTTGACAGTTTAAACGATTAAGCAAAATTAAAAACATTCACACTTTACTAACAGTTAGACTCTAAACGATTTACACCCCTAATCATTACAGTGGGCTATTTAGTCTTAACAGCAAGTTTGTTTTTTTTCTGCTGATGAAAACAGATACACAGCTTAGTTCAACAGACGAGGTTGATTTCAATGATAAAGATCTAATCAATCAAACCAGATATAAAATCACCATTATCCAAAATTCAAGATCCGTTTTGCTAATAACATGGAGCTAAATAGTAAGGCCACTTACCTAATGGATGACATGGATGAAAAGGCAGCAGAGCTTGTTAGGTTTCTGATAGTTTTTGAAAACCACAGTTATTTGTTTGGAGATGCCACATATGCCATAAACCGAGAAAGACAGACAAAGCTTCGAAAACCAGAATAGGTACCATTTGGATGATGTGAAGTAAGTGAGGGACTACACAGTGGACAAAATGGTGACTGTGTTGGAGGATGACTACATGGCTATGAATACACGCACATACATTTAAAACACTGCGGGACACTGCAGTCTGTAGACTAGCACTGTTTAGAAAGAAGAGGTGAGCTGAGCCGAATGCTGCTAACAGAATGGGAAGATGCAGAAAAAAAGACTCTTGGATTGATAAGAATCAAGTGAAATGCTTGGATGACCCAGTTGAAAAAGCTCTTGCAAACAGACTTAAAGTGACATATCAAACAGGCAAGGGGAACAACCACCTTGTTCCAATCCTGATACCATTAGATACTATAGATGCAATGAAGGAGCTAGCTGAGAAAGGAAATAGGGAGCTTGCTGGAGTTGCAAAGGGCAACCCATATATTTTTGCCAGCACCAACAAAACTGATAACCACATTAGTGGCTGGCACACATCGCATAGTGTGGCTTTAGAGGCTGATGTTCAGAGACTCACTGCAACAAAAAAAAAAATCTAATCAAAAACAAATTAAACGTGTGACAGCAAGAACTAGACAGTAAGTGTTAGATGGCAAAAGGTAGTGTTACAGTAGCACTAATGAAATGGACCTATCTTAAGTATTACTCAGATAAATCTGCAGTAAAAATAGCATCAAAGTTTTAATTTAAAGTTTCCGGCAAACTAAAACACAAAGTTCCTTTCTCGGCCGATATGAAAATATGAGTGATCGCATACATCATAAACAATTACGGGGACAGTGGAAAAGAAAATCTGAAAGGTGCTGGGGGATTGAACCTATATTTTTGAGAAGTATCTTTCACACGACAGGCGAAGCAGGAGAGGCACCAGGGCGGCACTGGACTGACACAAAGTAAATAGGATTGAATCCTATTTTCTGCGATTTGACAATCATCAACTAGGGCATTGACCAATCGGAAAACAACTTCAATGCACGTGGTCCAGCAGGATGAAGCAGTCTCCAAAATGACAGTGTGGTCAATGTGGTCATGTCGCTGCGAAAGGTCTCGATGGGAGTCGTTGCCAGTCTGGTGAGTGGAGACCTTTTCTCGTCCTCTTTTTAATATGTCTTATATAGACATTTCATTTATATGTCAGTGTGGCAAAATGGTGAGTGATTACAGGTGCTTGCAGTGCAGAGCGGGTACAAAACACAGACAAGGATCTACAGGTGTAAGGGTGTATATTGATTTAATTAGCAATGTCCAGAGCCTTATGGCAAACACCTGTAAATAATAATGATGGAGTGATATAGCGGCATGTATCACTTGACGTTTGTAAATCCCCGGGTTTGACCCGAAATCCAAAAGTTCAGTTTTTACACACCAACACTAAATGCAAAACACACAGTTCCTAGTGAATAAGTGCTTGTGGTGTATTACAGTTCTTTGTGAAATGCAAGGGTGAAATTGATGTCCGGGCTTATGCTGGCTTAAGATCCAGCTCTGGATTGTGCTACTGGTAGTCTACTAACAAACAGACAACAGTTAACAAACACTAACACACACAAGACAAACCTCACGGTTCACAATACGGCAACACAGACTCCTTTGTAGGTTAAAACACTAACCATTTACCAAGGAATAGATCACTTACACTACGCCCCCTATTTATACCCTCGCTCATGACCCCTAGGTTAACAAGCGCATCCGCTCCTCCAATCCTCGGATGCCATGCCGTCTCCTGTCCAAGTCACTGAGCTTGGGTGCCGTAGCTCAGCCCCGTTCCTAAAAGACCGACTTCTACCTATCCTAAGGAATAACTTGTTGTGCCATTTAGTTAAGGGTACTCCATTCCTTTTACATAGTGCCCTCACAGGTCAGGAGGGAGCTCTAACACCAAGAATCATTCGATCTCTGTCACAGTCAATTATAAAACCATGGCAGCCACTAAGCCAAGTCAGTTTACTACTTTTGTTTTATTATTTAAAAAAAACAAAAAACAAAACTGGCGATTTTACTTTTTTAAATTAATCCCAACTTTGGTGTTTGCGAAATAGACATAGATTCCAGGTTCAGGGAAAATGGTATAAATAATATATCCTGTCAGATTCTGTTTTAAAACAACCCCCAATACACGTACTTGAACCAAGTTTTATTTTTCATATATTTATACATAAAATATTAACTTCATAAATGAATTTAATGCATAGTTATATATTGAAAATTGAGATTAAAGTATAGCTTTTTTTCTATATGGTCTCATTGTTCCGGGGATTGCTAAGAATACTAATGAAATAGTTGTATATTCCACTACTGTGTGCAACTGGATCTTTCAAACTGGAGGACACAGAGATTGCTACATCAATCAATCTTGCTACAGTCAATCACTGATAAAATAACGTCATAATTGTACTTGTTATCTTGTGCAGGACAAAAGTATACAATATAGGCCAAAGTAAATGAAGACCAAGTGCTTGTCTATTTTAAGCCTTGTATACAAAGTGAAAACAGAAAACAAATGCCAGGTGAGATAGCCAACCTCTTGAGATTTTACAGGGATAATTGTAATGATGTCATATCAGTTGTTAGGTTTATTGAAATATGCAGGGAGTCTGGTCCCAGGTACAGGACAAACAGATTACTCGTTCTTACAATTTTTGCATGACATTAAATACCCTTCTGTATAGATGGTCCATCTCCTCTTTCTCTGATACTTAACCAATAGCAAAGGAACAAAACATTATTCGGTTACCATACACTATATGTATTTAATTTAGTGTGTGTTTGTGTGTGAGCGTCTCTGTGTGTGTATGCATGTCTGTGTGTGTGTGTGTAGTCAAGTGTTACGACCTCTGAGCTCAATGCATTCCTCTTCAGACCCCTGGTGCCCCAAAAGGTCCATACATATGGTTTTTGTCATCTTCCTTGTTCCTATTTCTCCGTATTGCTTGGGACCCTTTGAATCCAGTGGCATTATCTCTTATCCTCCCTGAGAACCTTTCAGTCCAACAACAATCCCTGCTGGGCATTCCAAAAGAGCGTGGCCCCTTCTGGGGCACAGCACTGTTATAGCTTACGTCAATGCTGGGCAAGAAGCTTCTAGGTGCAAGGGCTCTGTCAGTTGTTAGCAGTGCATGCAATTTGAACTAAACAGTCTGCTATCTGCAATATTAGTCTCTTTTTCAGACAAAAAACACCAGTACAGCTCTACCAGTCCGCATGCATAGCAAACAGCTAATCAATTCTCTTTCCATGTTTTCCAACAGTATTCATATGAATGTTCCTCACAATTGGATAAGCTTGACATAGGTGTGACGTAGGTGGGATGCTAAGAAATTGTATGATAACTACACTGTGTAACAAAAAAAAAAAAAAAAAATGTTCCTGGGTAGTAAGTGTTATTTCCTAATTGCTTATGCCTCAAAAGTCTAGAACATGGCTATTATTCCCCACAAACTTTGTTTTTGTGACCAGGACAGTGATATTTCATAATATCACTATTTCCAATGGGAAAATGGGCAAATGTGTGTCTTTTCATTCACATAAAGTCAGAAAAAAACAACGTATGAATCCAAATTAACATGTATTTATACTAAAGTAATACAAAGATGACTACAAAAGATTTAGAAGTGAGTAGTTTTTCGAGATTTACGATTATACTGTATTTACTACAAAAGATTTAGATGTCGGACAAGGCCTGACATTGGACTGGAAAAAGAAAATTGTAATGTCTGAACTGGTCCGACATAGGACTTCAAAAGGTTACAGGCCCTTTCGCAAATGGTCATTTGGTCCATACTGAAGTATGGTTCAGTTCATTTGAAGGCATAAATGAAACATCCAAAACAAATAGTTTCACCCCAGAATTTACATCAAACCAATCAGCCTGAGACCATACATACATATATACTGTATAAGGTGCAAACTGCATTTGTGTAAAGATCTTCATAAATATGCCCTGTTTGTTATATCTGGCTACTTTTTTATATAAAGCAAACACCAATATGACATAACCTTTCCTGATCATCTTTGTATAATGGAACAGTCCAGGCATTATGGCTAGTCTGTAGATGTTATTGGTTGATTTATCTTATATAAAATATTAGTTATTGTATTATTTAACAAATAGAATAATGGCTGGTTCAGTGTATATTACCAGGGAATAATACCATAGAGTTTTGGGAACATGAACCTTTCCGATGGTATTACCCACTAAACCAGCTATTTATTGTAATGGATTCGAGTCTGAAAATTATGTGTCTTCCCTTTCGGGTCCGCGTGGCTGTTAGACTGAAATGCCACACGTTGAGCTCTAGCTGATGTGTTGAAGTGATAATGCCGTCGTTCAGAGCCCAACGATAGTATTGTCATTTGGGTATTACAAGATTTTTTTTCTGTGATGCACAGTAGTATTATTTAGGTCTACCCATATATTTCAATAGATTAACCTATATTTATATAATTGTATTATAGGTAAAAAAAAAAAAAGAGAGCAGAAGTTTTGATCCAGCATTAAAGTTTAGGGCCCAATTGGACAACTGTCAAAGTGAACCTCTTCAACGAAAAGAGCACTTTACAAAAGCTTACATAGATGTCTGGCCAACCTCCAGGAGAGACACTGGGAATACACATCACAAATTGTAAATTGACAAGTAAACATTGACCTATTGTGAGATTGTCTATTTGTGCTAGTGCTGTGTTATGAATAGAGCCCCAGAAAGCATGATAACATGTTTTTGTATGAAGTCAATTTAATTTTAGCTGAAAATGTGGTTATTTTATTGACATTAGATTTTTTTAAATCTTTAAATACTGAACCTCATTACCTTCGATGGTGGACCTTGGTGACATCGCTAGATGAGGCTTATTGAAGTGGCTTTGATATACATGCTCAGCAAAATTGGTCTGCTGTGGCATGCTTAAGATAAAATAAATATAATTTACAATTTCAGGGAACCATGGTTATGATAATACATTTGACAAACAATTAAGGGATATTCAAAGATTTGTATTTTCTAGCATTGTAATCTCAACAAACTACATCAAAACAGTTCCTTTCAAGTCTAATTTAGTGCAAAACATTTAACATCTAACCAATTAGATGACGGTAATATGCATTTTCTGAAGGTAATGTCTATGTTGTAGAAATGTCACAAAGATGTGTGTCTTTTAAGCTCCTCAGCTGGTAAAGTTCCATGACACCAATGTGTTAGGAACTGTTTTGATGTAATTTGTTGGGATTACAATGTTAGAAAATAAAAATAAAAAATCTCTGATTTATCCTGTAATTGTTTTTTCGAATCAGTGTAAAATATTATTTATCATAACCATGGTTCCCTGAAATGGAGACAGCCATCATCATTGCAGGAAGCCAATGTGCTGACTGCCTTCGCATAGCTGTATGCCAAAGTAGCTCATATGAGCCTTCTCAGCCACCGACACAACGATATGTGCCCAAAAGGTGACGCGTGCAAGGAGACTCTATAAATGATGGCAAAAGCCTTGTGTTGTTCTTTGGAACCGCAGTTACCTGTGTGTGCTTCCTCCTTCTGTCCTGACATCACAAAGCCACCCGCAAAGCCATTACCTGCCACACGTGGTGTCTTCGTGGGATCAACCACAGCCTCCGACTCAGCCAGAAAGGATACTGCAGTTTTTCTGGGTTTTTTTTCTGTTTTATTAAGTGTGGAGTAAGAGAGAGGATGGGAAGGAGACAGCGGCAGCAACAGAAGGCACAGGAGGAGATCAGCTGGGACGCCCTCCTCCACAGTATAATTAAAACCTACTGTTGCTGCATCTGTGGGGAGTGGGGACATTTCCCAGTTAATTGCCCCCTCCCGAAGAAGAGTGGTCTTACAGCTGTTGGAGAGGGGACACGGACCTGGAGAGGTGGGAGTCAGTGTGTCCACATCCCAAGAAGGGGAAGGCCGAAAATCCACAGCCCAGGTACCCACCAGCAGAGGGAGAATGCCTGCTGGTTCCACCTCCACCGCCGTGGGAGGACTGTTTGCAGCTCCCACCTCCACCAGCAGAGGGAGAATACCTGCTGGTTCCACCTCCACCACCATGGGAGGACTGCTTACCACTCCCACCTCCACCAGCAGAGGGAGAATACCTGCTGGTTGCACCGCCATGGGAGAACTACTTGCCACTCCTACCTTCACCAGCAGAGGGAGAAAACCTGCTGGTTCCACCGCTGTGGGAGGACTGCGTGCTGCTCTCACCTCCACCAGCAGAGGGAGCATGCTTGCTGGTTCCCCCACTGCAACCAGAAGGGGAGGAGCCTCTGCCGCCTTCGCCAGGAGCAGAGCAGCTGGAGCTGCCTCTCCCTTCATCATTGGAGGGACCAGAGCAAGATGATGCCAGTCCTCAGCAGCCTCTGCAAAGGTTCCTGAGGAGAGCATGGGGGAAAACCGCTGGGTTGCAGCGGCTGTGAAGAGGGCTAACCCTAGCACCACCGCTAGTCCTGGTTCTCATCCTGCAGTCGCCTCCCGAGGAGCCTGGGGCTGCCAGCTGCTCCGCATCGTCTGGGCAGCCTGTGTCTCTCTTATATTCCCTAGGGTTGCCGAGGGTCCCGCTTCGCCTGGGGTTGCTGAGGGTCCCGCATTGCCTGGGGTTGTCTGTCTCTCCTCTGCTTCTCCTAGGGTTGCTGCTAGTCCTGCTTCACCTGTGGTCGCTGAGGGCTCTGCGTCGCCTGGGGTCACTGCCGGCTCAGCTTAGTCTGGGGTCGCTCACGGCTCTGCTTTCACCTGGGGCTGTTGCCTGGCTTGGGTCCCTCTGGGTCGCTGCCGCTCTTGCTGGGCCCGGGGTCGCTGCAGTCTTGCTTCACCTGGGGTCGCTGCTAGTCCTGCAGGACCGCAGGAAGCACTGGGACCAGCACCTCAGAAAAGGGGGCTGCCGGCTACAAAGAATGAGGGAGAGGTCCGGAGACCAGCACCAGCTCCCCGAGCTGCACTTTCGCGGCCGGGAAGTATGGTGGCCGGAGCCCCACAAAAGGGAGCTGACAGCCATGAAGAAGGGGAGGATGGCAGGTCAGGAGGCCAGTTCTCCCTGCTACAGTTCGGCTGGAGCCCCAGAAGAGGGAGCTACCAGCCAGGAAGACATGGGAGGAGGAGGGCCTCCCACCATGACTACCCCCATGGATTATTCCAGACCCCTCTTCCGGGACTTTGAGACTGAGGGGGGAGGTGGCCAGTGGGACCATGTGTGCTTTACACAAGGGGGGGATATGTAACTGGACGAGCAGCCCTGTGCAGTGTATTTTTAGAAGGTGGTCTCCCTCTCCGTCCCTGTCTTATTTTCAATTATTTTCAGTTTTGTATTTGTAATTAATTTAGAACAAATTGTAGATTTTATTTTTCATTTTGACATTATGGACTTTTTTGTGTTGATCAGTGGCAAAAACTCCTAATTTAATTATTCCATGTTGTAACACAATAAAATGTGGAAAAGTCCAAGGGGGGTGAATACTTTTGAGAGCCACTGTGTGCATGTATATATATAAAAGAACAAAATGTGAAAGGAAAACATAAACTAACTGGATGTTAAACAAAGAAATTAAATAATGTACTGTGCTTGAGGTTAAAACTAAAAATGGGTTAATTGATAAACTGGTAAATGATAATGGTGTGATAAATAAGGGAGACTAAGAGAAAAGTAATTAAATCTGGTTTAAAATAAATGTCTTATTTAGTAGAGATGGTACTAGGACCCAGTAGAGGTTACTGGAGTCAGGACAAAGTCTAGGTTCACTCAATTAACTCATTACTTATGTTTAAAAGGGTGTGAGTGGGTGTGTGTTTTGTGTGGGTAATAGTAGGAGTTTGGTTGAGAGTGTTGGAGAGTAAGTGGAGTATTGAGAAACTGGGGAAAATGAACTGTTGGAAAAGGTATTTTAGATTGAGATTTGGGTAACAAGCTTAGCCTGCCTTGTTATTAGTTAAGAACATCAGCTGTTTGGATAGAGCCCGAGATGGGTTAGGTTTTGTTTATTTTGTTTTGGTTGTAAATAATAAACACATGCTTCGGCATTTCCTGGCATCCTGGAAAAGTTCAAAAGATGGAAAAGATAAGGAGTCCGAGAAAAAGAAAAGTAAGAAAGAGGTGAAGAAGATGCCTCCACCACAGCCCCAACCATCACCCCTGGAAACCAATTTGGCGCCAGATGGTGCAGGCCCTTGCCCCAATGTTTTGGTTCCCCTACCAGAATGCCCAGACCTCCCTTCTCTGGTCCTGACTCCCAGGTCACAGAATTGCCAAGCACAGTTGCTTGCCTGCTCCCCTACTCCTCTCCGACTGGACTTGCAGATGTCACGACGTGAGGTTCAGACTTCGCGTGCGCTCCCCCTTTTTCCCTGTTTTCCCCCTGAAACTCCAGACGTCGCTGAGCGGTTCCACAGTCACACACCTCTGTCTGTTTGCTCCTGGTCGCTGGCCTGCGCTCCAGTCGTCTTGGTCAAGCCATCCGGGTCCCCCCTCATTGGTTCGCGGTCACTTCCAGGGAATGCCGGAGGGACCGACCCATCCCCAAGCCTGCCCGCAGGAAGGGGTGAAGATTGGAATTTGTGGACTTCAGGGTGGGTGGTTGTATTTTAGAAGCGGGACAGGGTGGCCCTGTAATGGCCATCTATGTAGCACACAAGCAGCGGGAGATGTGAAAAGGGCAGGAAATGGGGGTGGGGGGAAATGTGTATTTTGCGTTTTACATGCCTTCTTGCCTTGGTATGCCCGATCCCATGGGATCAGTGCAGAAGGGGGGGTAGTGTGAAGGATTGGTTAGGAAAAGAACAAAATGAGAACATAAACTAACTGGATGTTAAACAAAGAAATTAAATAATGTAATGTGCTTGAGGCTAAAACTAAAGATGGGTTAATTGATAAACTGGTAAATGATAATGGTGTGATAAATAAGGGAGACAAAAAAAAAAAAGTTATTAAATTTGGTTTAAAATAAATGTCTTATTTAGTAGAGACCATTCATGGGGTGGGGGCATTAGGATCCAGTAGAGGTTACTGGAGTCAGGACAAACTCCAGGTTAATTCATTTAACTAATTATTTATGTTAAAGGGTGTGAGTGTGTGTTTTGTGTGGGTGATAGTAGGAGTTGGTAGAGAGATTTGGAGAGTAAGTTGGAGAGTAAGTGGAGTATTGAGAAACTGGAACACAAACTATTGGGAAAAGGTATTTTGGATTGAGATTTGGTTTTGTGATGGAGGAAACAGGCTTAGCCTGCCTTCATATTAGTTAAGAACATCAACTGTTTTGTTTTGGTTGTAAATAATAAACACACGTTACAGCGTTTCCTGGCATCCTGTGTCTAAAGTGGTTATTTGGAGAAGAAAAACGTGTGACCAGCGAGCAATCCGTCACACTAATAGATATAATGAACATTTATTTTACAAAACAAGAAAATGTAAGTAAACATCTGAACAGACATCAGTTTACAACATACTCTTTCAGTTTAGACCGTTAGAGTGACACTAGATTTTTTTCACCAATATAAACCTCTTTTTTTTGCCACTTGGTGTGGGGGCGGGCGGTGTGCTCGTTAGACCTTGTTGAGCCGACGACCCAGTTGGGTGTGATTATCTATATTTCACTTTGTTAAATAAAAATAAATAAACAAATGTTTGTTTCTTTTATACATTCATTTGAGAGACTTGTCCTTGTTAGTCAAAGGTTGTATGGGAACAGAAAGTCATAAAAAAAGAAAAAAGAAATGAGAAAGCAAATGCCACAACATGTGTGCAAAATTCTACAAACTGACACATGCGCTTTTAGGAACTAATATACTGTATATTATTTAGTTCCAGTCCATAGACTGTATTTAACCAAAATCATGAAAATACTGTTAGTATATCAATGTCAGTGCCTTAACGGTATATAAATATGTCTGAACAGGAAAGCATGCATTAAAGGTGCAGTTATTGTATCACTGCATTGATCAATAATACATTTTAAAAAAAAAAAACATCAAAGTCACAGCATGCATAATGTTCAGGCTGGGACATTTCAATTAGATAATAAGGAGAGTGTGACATTAACAGAAGTGACATTAAATTTGACTGTATTATGGCTGCATATGTCTTCTTAGCATACACTGTAAAACCACAGAACGTGTGAAATGTGTAATATCTAAATGGCATATATATATATATATATATATATATATATATATATATATATATATATATATATATATATATATATATATATACAGTGTTATCCTCTAAACAGTGTTAAATATGTTCCAATAACCATATCGTTGAGTACATGTGGAACTTGAGATTTATCAAATTTCTAGCAAGATACAAATTAGACATGTATGAAATGCCAATACGTATACTTTAACGTTTAGATTTTAAACACCAGCCCTGTTATAAACGCGTATGAATGTTTAAACATTGTTACAAATGATGAACACGCACACAGTTTATAAAATAAACACCACACAGTGTTTAATTCCTAAACACATTTAAAATCAGAAACCCAGTGATGTGTTTGAAAAGTGTGACAAACAAATGTTTTACAGTTAGGTTTTACAATGTAGCTTTTATACTTTTCGTACTATTATTTCAGAAACACAACATTTTACTCAAATGCATGAAGGTCAGACACCTGGTTTTGCTTGTTACACACTCTTTTTCCTAGCCACTGTACTCTATGTGCTTAAACAGTTTGTCTGTTTTCTTGGATTACGTGAAGTAGTTTTTTCTTTAAAAATATCAGTTTCCCCTACAAAAAAATGTCTGCAAAGCCATTACTTTGTATCCAGATTTAAGACCAACAGTGTGAAGTAGTGTTTAGGGCTTTGGACTCTTGACCAGAGGGGGACACTGCTGTTGTACCCTTGAGCAAGGTATTTTGCCTGGATTCAGTATAAACAAAAGGATAAATGGGTAATTGTATGTAAACATAACATGATATAATTGTGACAATTGTAATTTGCCCTGGATAACGGTATCTGCTAAAAAATAAATAATTATTTAAATGCAATCTGCTGAACTATTTGCATTTAACTTGGTATTTGTATATTTGGAATTTGCATTTGAATTTAAAATCATGGGAAAGCTTAAAAAATATTTAAACTTTTCAATAATAATGCTCATAAGAAAATAAAGAGACTCTTCAGTATTGCTGGTAAAGTTGATCAACCTGAAAGATGCAAACTAAAGGACCCATTTGAGAACTTCATGTTTATTAAACGTTGTTGTGTTGTTTAATGTGGGATAAAGAAAGAGTCTGGATTCACTTGATCTCTCAGAAAGCTAAACTAAAACTTTATTTCTCTTGATAGATGAAACATAACACTTGAGGTCAGTCACTAGGGGTGGGGCTACGACAGTAGTACATCTTACCACTACATCGCCCCTTTTAGCAAAAGAAAATACATTTTTGTTTAAACTCAAATACTTTTAAACATATCTAACTATGGAGGCCAGGGTAGACTGTCTGAGCTCTCCAGGTTGAGTGAGAGGTTTATTCTGCCTCCTAATTTACTCACCATATTTTTAACTATAGTGAACTACAAAATAAGTCTTTTGGGAGGAACTGATAAACGTTCAGATTTTGTTTAAGTTCCTCGTCTCTCAACATTAGGCTGCGGCTTAAGATCGGCAGGTGTATGTGGTAAGGTACATCTTCTTCTCCGGGATTAATGAAACACAATATTATTACAAGATTAATGTACATGCATTTCCTTCACTCCCTACTGCATTCAGTTTGAGAATTAATTTTGTGTGGAACTTTGTCAAAAGCTTTCTGGAAATCTAAATAAACCATGTCATGTGTTTTGCAATTACCCATTGTCGAAGGTTAAGCAGGTTAGTTAGATACGATCTCCCTTTCCTGAAACCATGCTGACTGTCTCCCAAGATACTGTTACTATATAGGTAATTTTCGCATTTTGGATCTTATTATAGTTTCCATAAGTTTACATATAATAGAATTCAGGGTTATTGGTCTGTAGTTACCTGGTTCAGTTTTGTTTCCCTATTTGTGGATCGATATTACGTTTGAAATTCTCTGTCTTTACAACCCCTGTGTCAAAGACTGTTGCATGATCTTGGTTAGTGGTTTGTAAATAACTTCTTTTAATTCTTTGAGTACTATCAGGAGGATCTCATCCAGCCCAGGGGACTGATTTATTTTAAGAGCTCCTAGTCCCTTTAACATATCTGCCTCGGTTACGCTAAAGTTATTTAAAACTGTATAGGAACTGGTTGACATGTGGGGCATGTTGTCCTTATCCTCCTTTGTAAAAACTTGTGAAAAGTATTCTTTTAATATATTTGCTATTTTTTTTTCTTTGTCTATGATTTTGCCATTTGTATCTCTAGACATTTAATCTCTTCTTTGAATGTTCTCTTGCTGTTTTAATATTGGAAAAACATTTTGGAATTTGTTTTAGCCCCCTTAGCAATGTTTATTTCTATCTCTATCTTGGCCTTTCTAACTTCCTTTTTGACTTGCATTTGTAGTTCCGAGTACTCTTTCTGTGTCCTTTGTTTTTGGTTCCTTTTGAACGCTCTGTAAAGTTCCTTTTTTCGCTGAAAATTTAATTGATCTATTAAACCAATTTTGTTTTAGATTTGTCTACTATTGGGATGTAATTGTTTTGCACTTCTAGTACTACATTTTTAAAAAAAACAGCCACCCTTTTCCTGTGGATGTTTTCTCTATTTTACTTCAATCGACTTCTGTTAGTCTCTGTTTCATACCTTCATAGTATGCTTTTCTAAAATTGTAAACCTTGGCTTTAGTCATTACTTTCTAGGTTTTCAAAATCACTTAAAATGAGACCATGTTGTGATCTGAGTTTGCCAATGGTTATCAAACCTCTGTTTTAGTTATTCTCTCTTTGTCATTTGAAAAGACTAAATCAAGTCATGCCTCCCTTCTAGTCAGTTCCTTGACAAATTGTGTTAGGAAGCAGTCATTTGTCATTTCCACCATTTCAATTTTGTCCGTTGTGCTCCCCACCGGGTTTTCCCATTTTATATGGGGGAAGTTGAAATCCCGTTAGTATGGCTTCTCCTTTGCTACAAGCATTTCTAATGTCATTTTATAACAGATTATTTTGCTCAGCATCTGAATTTGGCGGTCTATAGCATGTTACTATTATTATGGCCTTTTAATTTTTATCCATTATTTTGACCCATATTGATTCTGCATTGTTTTTTTCATCCAGATTTAACACCTGGGCTTCAAGACTATTTCTTATGTATATCACAACCCTCCACCTCTTCTCTCCTGCCTGTATAACCACAAATATTATATTCTTCTCCATCACTCAGACAACCAAGTTTCTGTAACACCTATCACATCATAGTTACTTGTTAGTGCAGTAGCTTCAAGTTCTAACATTGTGTTTCTGATACTTCTAGCATTTAGGTAAATACATTTAATAGCTGTCTTACATGAGCTGTTGCCCTTGTTTTGCTGTGGTCTCCCATCTGTTTTTTTTGGTTGATTTGTCCCCCCTTCCTTTCTAGTTTAAATGCTTGTGCACCTCCTTAAGGATCTTTTCTCCAAGTAGATTGGTTCCCTTTTTATTTAAGTGCAGTCCATCTGCCTATATCCTGATCTATCATATTAGACAAACTACTAAAGTATCTTTTTACCATTTGAGAAATATAGCCAAACTTAGATTAATTATGTCTGTATCTGAAGCTGAAAGACTAATGCATGTCTTTGTTTCATCTAGAATTGATTATTGTAATGCACTTTTTTACAGGATGCAGGTCTGCTGGTTACTTCTAGGGACAACAAAAGCATTATGGGAGGTAGGGCTTTTACTTGTAGAGCTCCTAAATTATGGAATGCTCTGTCTTCATTTGTCAGGGAAGCTGGGACCATTATAGTTTTGAAGTCAAGAAAAAAAGGACACTTTTATAAAATGAGCTTTCTTAACTTAGTGGGTTTTAATATAACTTTAGAATTGCTGCTTTTGTATTATGATGTGTATACTGTTATTTAAATGTTTCTTAAATGAGCTGATTGTGGCAGTTGTATGTGTAACATGCTATACAAATGTATTGTGTTTTTTTCTTTATTTTCTGCTCTGTACTGTACAGTGCTTTGTGATATCTATGTATAAAAAGTGCTATATAAATGCAATAAATAAATAAAGCAAAAAGAAAAAAGAAAAAAACACACATACCTGGTATCTTTAAGAACATATTTCAGAAATTGTAGACAAGCAAGAAATGAGTCCTAATAATAGATACAGATAACCTGATTAAACAATGACACAAACATGATACTTTTTCTACATTTATTTATCCACAAATGATTCAGAATTCAATATCCATGTGTGAAAAAGTATGTGAACCTTTAGAATCAGTAACTGGTGCCACCCACTTGAGCAGCAATGACTTCAACCAAGCATTTCCTATAACTGTTGGTCAGTCTCTCACATCAGTTTTGAGGAATTTTGGCCCATTCCTCCTTACAGAACTGCTTCAACTCTATGACATTTGAGGGCTTCCTTGCATGGACAGCTCGCTTCAGGTCCTGCCACAATATTTCGATGGGGTTTAGGTCTGGATTTTGACTAGGCCATTCTAAAACGCGTAATTTCATCTTCTGCAGCCATTCTTTTGTAGATCTGCTTGTATGTTTAGGATTATTCTCTTCTTGCATGACCCACTTTCAGTTCAGCTTCAGCTCATGGACGGATGGCCTGATATTCTCCTCTAGAATCTTCTTACACATTGCAGAATTCGTGGTTGTGTCAATGAGGGCAAGCCGTCCAGGTCCTGAGGCAGCAAAGCAGCCCCAAACCATCACACTCTCACCACCATGCTTGACGGTTGGATGAGGTTCTTCTGTTAGAACGCAGTGTTTGGTTTTTGCCAAACATAACGTCTCTCATTGAGGCCAAAAAGTTCTACCTTTGACTCTTCTGGCCAGAGAAGATTGTTCCAGAAGTTTTGTGGATCATCTATGTGCTCTTTGGCTTTTGCTTTCAGATGGGCAGCATTGTTCTTTTTAGAGAGCAGTGGTTTCCTTCTGGCTATCCTTCCATGATCACTGTTCTTGTTCAGTCTTTTTCTTTCATGAGCACTCACATTAGCCAAGGCAAGAGTGGCCTGCAGATCCTTGGATGTCACTCTGGTGTTCTTTGTGACTTCCTTGAGGATTTTCCAGTTTGTTCTTGGAGAGATTTTGGTAGGATGACCGCTCCTGGGTAGAGTGACTGTGGTCTTGAACTTTCTCCATTTGTAGACTATCTATCTGACAGTGGATGGGTGGAGCTCCAAATCCTTAGAAATGGTTGTATAACCCTTTCTAGACTAATAATAATAATAATAATAATAATAATAATAATAATAATAATAATAATAATGTAAACTTTATTTTGTATAGTGCCTTTAAAAGCAGTCATCTTAGAGCGCTTCACAATTAATAGTACAGCAGTAAATAAACAGATTATGCATAGAAAAGCACAATGAAATAAAACAATCCTAACAATCACTGAAATGCTGTAGCAGGGCAAAGAGCCCTGTACAGTATTTATTTTTAGAATGAGGTTTCCCCCTCCACCCCTGTGCAGTTTTGTTTTGTGTTTGTATTATGATTTATTTATTTGTGTTTATTGCAGCATGGATGGGAAGCCCCATCCACTTAAAAAACCTATGCAGTAGGTGGCCATCTCCTGAATTAATTAAGTGATTAATTTGTTGCTAATCGGGAGATGGTCACCTGCATAAAAACCCTGCAATTTTCCCAAGTGTTTTTTGTTTAAATATTTTATTTATTTTTGTTCTTTAATAATGGTGCACCAAGCATCTTTTTGCACAGCAGTACCTTGCTTGTTGTTCTTTCTGCTTCTGGCCTGACATCACCACACACGTTCATTCTGTCGCAAATGCCTTTCTAAAAAAGTAAGTCTTTAAATTAACTTTAAAAATGCTCAAAGAAGCTGAGTCCCTGATCTCTAGTGGAATATAGCAGAATAGAGCACAGGTGAGCAGGCAGGACACACAGCAGTCTGAAATCAGCAGAATGGAGGTTACGAATGGGAGTGTAAAAAGATAAAAGATCTGACAGAAGTCACAGCTGGCCCATAAAGAGACTTATATGTCAGCATTTAAAATCAATTCTAGACCTGATAAGCAGCCAGTGCAAGGCCTCCAAGACAGGAGTGATGTGATCTCTTGAGCGGGACCGAGGCAAAATTCTGGCTGCAGAGTTTTGAACAAATCGAATTTTAGTGAGGATGCTATTAGACACCCCAGCGAGCAGGGTGTTACAGTAATCGATCCTGGAGAAAACAAAAGCATGAACCAGTTTTTCAGCTGCAGGTAGAGAAAGCATGGGATGCAGTCTGGCAATATTTCTAAGGTGAAAAAAGGAAACCTTGACAGTATTCAGCACATGTGATTCAAAAGTTAACCCAGGATCAAAAATCACACCCAAATTTTTCATCTTAGATCTGAACTGATGGTTCCATCAACAGACAGATTTAAAGCATTGGTTTTACCTAGCTGGTGGGGAGTACCTAGCAGCATTACCTCAGTCTTGTCACAATTAAGGTGCATCAATAGCTGTTTTTCTGAGGTTCTCAGAGATTTCTTTTGATCATGGCATGATGTGTTTCCATACACCTGTATGGTGAAGACTAAACTTTCTGATCTTTATATAGGGTGGGGCCTCCCAAACTCACCCCTGAAGATCTACCTAATTATTTAAACACCTGATTCTAATTATCCCCTTAATTGAGCTGATAAAACCAGGGGTTCACTTACTTTTTCACATACCCTGAATCTTAATTACTCATTGTTTGTCTAATTCATACATCATTTTGTTTCAAAAGACATGGAATTGGTTAATAGAAACCCTATTGGATATTTAAGAAAAGATTGGTTTTGATTCAAGAAGGCTATCATGGTAAGACTATGGAATTTCCATAATTATCATTGGAGTTCACAAACTTTTTTTCGGCACTGTACAATGCATGATGTACTGTGTTAACTTAAAGACGATTCAGTTGTACATTTATTTGAAAGTAAATACAGTGATTTAGAATGACTTATTGGAACAGGAGCATGTTTATGATCCCAGGGGTTATCAGGCTGTAAGAACATAAGAACATAAGAAAGTTTACAAACGAGAGGAGGCCATTCGGCCCATCTTGCTCGTTTGGTTGTTAGTAGCTTATTGATCCCAAAATCTCATCAAGCAGCTTCTTGAAGGATCCCAGGGTGTCAGCTTCAACAACATTACTGGGGAGTTGATTCCAGACCCTCACAATTCTCTGTGTAAAAAAGTGTCTCCTATTTTCTGTTCTGAATGCCCCTTTTTCTAAACTCCATTTGTGACCCCTGGTCCTTGTTTCTTTTTTCAGGCTGAAAAAGTCCCTTGGGTCGACACTGTCAATACCTTTAAGAATTTTGAATGCTTGAATTAGGTCGCCACGTAGTCTTCTTTGTTCAAGACTGAATACTGTAAGACGATCAAAGGCTTGCAGAAGTACAAACTGACCTGTGCTTCGTTCTGCATTAAAGGGGCGAGAAGGCTGCCAGAGGTGAGGAGAAGTACAAGCTTGTGTAACATGAATGAACAAATGGAAACTGGTGTGAGTTATTAATAAGCACCACAGTTATATTAGCAGTCAGCACTTCACAAGGTTATGGGTCATTGAGTATTTTACTCTCCGATTTAGACACTATATGAGTAAAATATATTTTGGGTGAATAAAATGCAACATTACCTTGAAGTCATGAGCACTTTCAAATACTGCACATAATGCTAATTTAATGGGGTATGCATACTATAGCCTTACATTTTAACTGTAATGTTACTTTGAACAACAACTTAATTTACAATTGTTCAACATGTAGACACCGGGCTTTCCTTATTTTCCACCTGGAAAATAATCTAACAATGTATTTTTCACAGCCATTTAGTCCTGCCTTAATAATGTTAATACTATTATAGTCTGGGAGCTGCTATTCTCAATTTAGCTGGCTACTGCATTCAGAGTCTCCTCCCAACAGTACTGGGCTGGTACAGTTTTTATAGTTGTTTCTCTAAATCCTTTTCTCAATCTCTCTCTTTGCCAGTCTACAAATTTACAAACCGAAAAATTCCTTGCGTTGTATTTTTTTAAAATATGTACCTGGTACTACACAAGGTTAAGTATCTAGTCCTATACTTGTGTACAGGACACTTTGTTACCTGCCTTGCTTTCAGAAAGTCTTGCTTTTTCTTGGTCATTTCACCTGGAGAGTGACATTGTTATGACCCCTTTGGGGTCTTATTTTATATTAGTAACCAAACTTTTCCCCTAATGACTGATGAGACACTGCTGAGATGGAATGGCCTACTGTAGGAAGGAACAGATTTCCAGGAATGCAAAGCTAGAGATTCAGAATGTTCTTTCACCTAATGTGGTGACTGAGAACATTCTTTCACGCAGTGTGGTTCAGATATTGACTGAATTACATATAATTATCCCAGTCACAAAAATGTCAACAGTGTTTGTAAATCAACGAAAATCACTCCATGAGAAAGAAGTATTAGTAATACTGAATTCAGATTCCAATTTCAATTCAAATACATACAGTTCTTCCACTGAATCGGATGTCACCGAGTGTGTCAGTGAAGGCATAAGCGAAGAATATTTACCATCAACATCAGGTGACAGCGAAGAGGCGGTGCCAAGCTTTGTGCGTTGCTCCATGCTTCAAGGAGAATCATACGCTGAAGCATTAGAAACTCTCACTCCCTCCGCCCCCACGGCCTGTTTACCCGGATATGATTTATTCATGTCTCTCTCTCTCTAGTTCAGCCTTTTTTTGTTAGGACGTCTTGTTGTGGTTGTTCCACCCTGTTGTTTATTGTTTATTGCCTATATGTTATTTTTTAGTCAAAACCTTATGACTAAATAAAAAAAAAAAAATATATTATATATATATATATATATATATATATATATATATATATATATATATATATATATATATATATATAATTTATTGGTTTTATTTATTTACGGTAAAAATGATTTGTCTGTATTTCTTCAGTATACATTACAAACATACAGCTTTCAGCTGGTTTGTACGCTGTGCTTGTAATAATCAAGCGCATGCAGTAGACAGTAAAAAACAAAACAAAAAAAAGGACCCACAGTGCAGTGTTAATCAATCTGGACACCAATTATATAATATACAATTATAACTGATTACAAATCAGGTGGTTTGCAGAGGTTGTTGTGTTCATTATGGTGAAATTCATTATTTAAAACTTGCCCATGGGCATTATTGACCATCTTGGTCTGTGAACTGAGTTTATTGTTCATAGAAGCATCATGGTTCAACTGCCATATTTGTATTTATTTTATAATTGTGATTTTTTTTTGGTTGCATTTTTAAGTGTTCTGCCTGTCTGATCACTAAAACACATTTGCAGTCACAAGTAAATGCTAGAAGCCCCCTGTCTGACATTAAAGTCACAGCTTTCCATGGGCACTCAGGGATGCTATCCCTGGAACCTGGGTGACATGTTCAATTACAGGATTGCTAACAAGTTAAAAAATATGGACCATATGTTGCCAAAATAATATTTCAATATCCATCTTATCCTCTATCCAAAACAGCCAGGTCTCTTTAGCGTGGATGGAGGAACAGCAAGACGGAAAGCTGTGGCTATATAAAGAGCTGTCGCCATGGAGATAATCCTGAAAGAAGGACCAGGAAACCAGCGGGTCTACTTTCTCTGATTTTAAATTGTTTTCTAGTTCTGTTCTATGATGGCCGAGTGCTTGTAACCATGGTTATTACCCAATTATCTCCTTCTGTATGGTAATGAGCAATATCCTACTCAAATCCTCTTTGAGCTTTATTTAACAGAGATCAGTGACTAGTAAAGCAAACTCTATGGTAATGTCCTATCTATGACATGCCATTTGTTTATTTGAACTAGTAACAAACCATTGCCAAAGCATATTCAACAATTACACATCGTCACTATCAGAACACCGTTGTGCATCCTTTTTTGTACAAGGTTGTGAAAATCAAACACCTAGCCAGGCATGCCAGTCTCCATAGCCCCTGTTTGTATCATTGAAATTACATTTTTATCCTTCATTGTTTTAGATTAATTTAATAACCTATTTTGTATCAGAAAATAAGCATTTTACTTTTCATCATTATTGTACTTGAGAACCTTTCTATGGTTCATTAAAATACATGCCTCCTTATTATTCGTGTGACCTTGTATTGCACTGATGGCTTGTGTCAGGTTCACACTTTCTGCAAGGGAAGCTGACAAATTGTTTACTAATTAGTGCTATTCTGGTTCCCCTACCCTTTGGCTACAGAGGATATTTATATATCACTGCATTTCATTCACGTAACAGTGTAATCAGCCCTGCTGTGAGAGATCTGCCCTATAGTTTCCATCTAACAGAGGGAAATACTACTTAGTGTGACACAGCCGTGAAATAGCTTGGGGACTTGTGTTACAGAAACAATATTATGTTCTATCATATCAGAATCAGAATATAACTAGATAGTGACAGCACATATGCAAGACCTTCAATGTTATTCCACAATACATCAAATATGCCAATGGTAGGAAATCTATCATTACTACTGTTAGATTCATTTACAATTTTAAACAAAGTAGGAAGCACAAACTTGATACATGAACTTCAGTCAACTGTTTGAAATGGGCTGGGTGGGTCACTTCACAGGGGTCAACAGGTGGGCACCTGCCATTTCGGTGTTTCGTCGGCTATCCCACGACACTTCAGGAAGGCTCGACAGTGATGCTGGCATCCCAGCATCACTCCCCTCCATCCCCCACCCAACCCAGCCCAGCTTACTTACCTTAGTCATCCATTCATTTTCTTTGATGTTAACTTCATCCACCACTTCTCTTTTGAGGCCCCCCAATCAGCCTTTTTCCTACTTAACCAGAACCAGTTGCTACTTCTGTCTGCCTCACTATAAGCTGCAATTCCTGTCCACTGAATCCCGTATCTCTGAGAAGCTGGACTGACTCTCCAAACCTGCTGTTCTCTTACAAATATGAAATATGAACCATCACTATTGGGTTATTCCCCTTTAAGAACCCAAGTACTGAAGCATGTATGCCAACAAACTCTCGCGAGAGTGCATGATGCAATGCGAGTTGCCCCAACAAAAGCACACTGCGGCAATTTGCAAATTCTCTTTTCCTTTTTCACTAAGAGTGAAAGCATCTGAGCTAAGTTTTCTTTACTTACTCGATTTGTGCCTTATTAAACTGTTTTTTACAGGTTACTGTTTTATAACAGTGTTTTTTCCTTCGGTTGATAATATCTACCTTGGTTAAAAAAAAAAAAAAAAAGAACTTCTGCTGTGAGCTGGTTAGATCGATCGGCCGTGCGCCAGCAGGAGCCTGCTTCTTGCATTCGCCCTCCCCCGGGTCTAGCTCACTCTTGCAGCGAAGTACTCTCATCTGGACAGGGTTCTGTTCCAGAATTAAAAATAGTAAACAAAAATATAGTACTACCCCAGCTGAGATAGTTTCTTTTTCTTGTGTATTCAGTGCTGTTATGTTAATGTTTACTCCCTTTCCTTGTTTTTCTTTGTTTTGCAAAAAATGGGACTGAGTTATGTGGGCTCACAGGACTCTCTGTATTACATCTGTAGTATAGAGCTAACAAATGGATGTTGCGGTGCAGAAGGTGCGGTACCAACGTCTCATTGCGGACGTTACCGAGCCGTTTTCAAATACTTTCGGTACCTGTAGTATTCATACTCGGTACCTAAACTACTTCAGTACCAGGTTGCTGGCACCCACGTATTGCTGTCAACACCAGAATTGGTACCAAACTTGCTTGCTTTTGGTACCAGTTGTACAAGATATTAGGTACCCAGAATAGTGTTTTACTAGTCTGTAGATACCAAGTCAGGTACCAGGCTAGATACAGAGCATAGCTCAGTACCAGTTATTTTTTGTTTGTGCTCAGCCTGTTACATAGACAATAAGCACTATGTTTCACAGTTGTGTTGATTGTGGTGCCAAGCTGCCAGCAGCTGATGGCCATGAGAAATGCATGCGCTGCTTAGACCAGGAACACGCAGAGTGAGCGCTGGTAGACCCTGCCTTTTGCGCACAGTGTGCTGCTTTCAGCAAGCAATCCTTACGAACCAGGCTTATGCGCCAGTTGAGTGATCGCTCCATCACTCCTGTGCAGCTACCTCGTGCGGAGACTGGTAGCAGTAGGGGGGCTCTAGAGGGCACAGTTCTAGAGAGCCACATTCCAAAGAACGTAGCCAGAGGCCCCTTCTGCGGAGCTCCAGGGAGCCTGCCTCTAGGAAGGGATACAGGAGAAGCCCCATTTCTTTTTCCTCATCCTCTTCCTCTCTTGCTTCTTCTCCTTGCTCCCAATGAGTAAGAAGAGGAGGCACAGTTCCAGGTCATCGGACCGCTGGCTTAATATGTGCGAGATGTTCCAGCAACAGCAGTCAACTGACCCAGTTGTTGCAGAGTGGATTTTGCCAGTACAGGCACCTGCTGCGCTAACGACTGACACAAGCACCTGTTCCTTCACACACGGTGACTCCCCCCCTCCATTTGGATCGGTGGGGGAGGTATGCGCTCTCTGTCCTTGCTTCAGAAGAAAAGAAGGAGCAAGAGGGGTTTGTATTGGAGGAACAAGTGGCATCAGATTCGTTGCCCCCTACCTTCGTTACCTGGGGAGCTTATACCCTTGACGCGTAAAGCCAGTGAAGCACTTAGGGTGCCATGGCCAAGTGAAAAGGTCGAAAGGTGCTCAGTGTTTGATGAGGTAAGAGTATTCCAGAAGCCCCGTCCATCCACCCGGATTTTTGGCAGGAACTTACCTCATCATGGCAACACTCAGCCACAGCCCCTGACACCCCTAGGTTTGGCACAACCTATAGGGTGCATGAGGGGGATAAGATGGGATCGGCCATACCAGCCTTGGCGCAGCTAGTGAATCTGGCATTGCTCTCCAAGGACGCCGCTTGCCCGAACAACTGGCGGTTGAATGTCATGCTGAATGTACTCACAAAACCACCTTTTGAGCCTGCAGTCCGCAGAACTCAAATTCTTGTCTTTTAAAACAGATTTTTTGGTAGCTGTCACTTCCGCAATGCGAGTAAGTGAGCTACAGGCCCTATCTGTGGCTAAAGCTGTTTGTGTTTTGCACAAGGGAGGTCACAAGTGACACTCCGGACCAACCCTGCATTTTTACCGAAGACAATTTTGGTTTTTCATGTCAATCAGTTGGTGGAGTCGGAGGCCTTTCACCTTCCCCTTTCCAATTTGACAGAATCAACATGATCCACACACTTGGAGCAACTCTTTGTTTGCTACGGCTCTCAGTCCCAATGGCAGGTTCTGTCCAAACAGCACCTACTTGGTGGCTGACGAGATGGCGTATCAATTTTCCAAGTTGCCCCCGCCGGAGAAGATAACTGGCCATTCCACTAGGGGGCAGTACACTTCTTGGGCGATGTTCCAGGGCACATGTGTCACAGACATATTCAATGCAGCGGTATGGGCAACTCCCCATAAGGTCACAAAGTTTTACAGGATGAACTGAACCATGAATTGATCGGTGGGTAATGTAGTTACCTTACGACAGCTAGCACCATTAGCTCAGAGGAGTCTTGCGCCTGTCCTCACGACAAATTGGGTATACTTACCCATTAGTAATGGATCATATTTCAGATTTAGGTTATTATATTTAGGTTATATATCATAACCCTGGTTCTCTGAAATAGAAATATTAACCATCAGTCTTCATAGTCTTTGTGGAGCCACGAGATTCAAAAGTAAAAGAGAATTTGCAAATGGCCGCAGTGTGCTTTTGTCGGGGCAAATTGCGCTGTGTCATGCACTCTCACGAGAGTTTGTTGGCATACATGCTTCAGTTCTTGGGTTCTTAAAGGGTAATAACCCATTAGTGATGGTTAATATTTCTATTTCAGAGAATCAGAGTTGTGATAATAACCTAATGTTCCACCTCAGTGGCTAACTCAGCATACTAGAATTTCTTCCTCTCATATGCCTCATCCATGGAATCCTCCCATGGCTCTTAGTTCCACCAGGAGAACAATGGGGAGACTGACCACAGGACAATGTCAGTTCAATGGGTAGTTGTAGTAATCTCAGGTTTGAAAAATAAGGTGCTGGGCTACATCTGCCTGCATTATATAGCATCCTCTAATTGTCCCAGAAAAATTTTAGACCCCGTTCACACTTACTGAGCCGGCCTTGGGCCGGCTCTGGACTGCCTCTAATTTCCATTCACAGTTGAGGTTTTAGAGGGCCTAAGTGCATTCACATCTGTGGCTGAAAAGGAAGCACAAATTGTGGTGAAGTGCTTGTCGAAAATGTAAACAGTGAAGTAAACACTGCATTCTCTGAAGTTAACATAAGATTGAGCTGGGAAATTTGCAAATGTAAATATGGCCTTCTTTTTTTTTCAACACTGTTGGTACTGTCCTTATTGCATAAGATACGACAAAGGCATCTGTTGATAGTGCAGTCGGTTACTGTGTAAAGAAGCGATCGTGTTGGGTCATGTGTAAATGCAGCAAACAAGGACGTGTACATTTCATTAATCACAATACAGATTATTATAATAATGGTGACTGAATATGCAACGTCGTATGCATTATTTATCAGTATTGAGATTTACAGTCTTATCTACAATCTGAAATGTGTATATATATATATATATATATATATATATATATATATATATATATATATATATATATATATAGTGCCTATAGAAAGTCTACAGCCCCTTGAACTTCTTTCACATTTTGTTGTGTCAGTGCCTCAGAGTGTCATGCATTTAAATGAGGGTTTTTTTTCCACTTATCTACACACCATACTCCACTCTGTTAAAGGGAAAAAGTTTTTATTGAGAAAAAAATTATATACTAAAAATACAAAACTGAAAGATCATAATTGGATAAGTCCCTTGGGTCGACATTGTCAATACCTTTTAGAATTTTGAATGCTTGAATTAGGTCGCCGCGTAGTCTTCTTTGTTCAAGACTGAACAGATTCAATTCTTTTAGCCTGTCTGTGTATGACATGCCTTTTAAGCCCGGAATAATTCTGGTCGCTCTTCTTTGCACTCTTTCTAGAGCAGCAATATCTTTTTTATAGAGAGGTGACCAGAACTGAACACAATATTCAAGATGAGGACTTACTAGTGCATTGTACAGTTTTAACATTACTTCCCTTGATTTAAATTCATCACTTTTCACAATGTATCCGAGCATCTTGTTAGCCTTTGTTTAGCTTTGTTAGCCTGAACAACCTGGAGCAAATCTGCCAAGAAGAATGGGCCAAAATCACTACAACACTGTGTGCAAAGCTGGTACATACTTACCCCCAAAGAATTAAAGCTGTTATTACAGTGAAAGGTGGTTCTACCAAATATTAATGAGTGAGGGTTGAGTACTTATGCAAGCAAGATATTTCAGTTTTTTATTTTTCTTAAAAATATTTCTCAACATAAAACCAATGTCACCTTACAGTAATTGAGTTTCAGTGTTTTAAAATAAAATATCTAGCAGAACGAAATTTCAATGTACCATTTGTAATTCAGTAATATGAAAGAATTGGTCAGGGGTCTGAATACTTTTGCAAGGCTCTGTATATTCAACACTTTTCACAATGTAGTCAAGCATCTTGTTGGCCTTTTTTTTATAGCTTCCCCACATTGTCTAGATGAAGACATTTCAACAAAGAGTCAACAAAAACTACTAGGTCTTTTTCATAGATTCCGTCTTCAATTTCAGTATCTCCCATATGATATTTATAATGTACATTTTTATTTCCTGCGTGCAGTACCTTACACGTTTCTCTATTAAATGTCATTTGCCATGTGTCTTCCCAGTTCTGAATCTTGTCTAGATCATTTTGAATGACCTTTGCTGTTGCAACAGTGTTTGCCACTCCCTAATCCATGTACATGTGTTTCCTTGAATCCCAACTGCGTTCAGTTTGAGAATTAATCTTTTGTGCGGGACTTTGTCAAAAGCTTTCTGGAAATCTAAATAAACCATGTCATATGCTTTGCAATTATCCATTATCGATGTTGCATCCTCAAAAAAATCAAGCAAGTTAGTTAGACACGATCTGTCTGTCTCCCAGGACCCTGTTACCATATAGGTACTTATTATAGTTTCCATAAGTTTGCACATAATAGAAGTCAGGCTTACTGAGCTGTAGTTACCTGGTTCAGTTTTGTTTCCCTTTTTGTGGATCGGTATTACGTTTGCAATTTTACAGTCTGTCGGTACCACCCCTGTGTCAAGAGACTGCTGCATGATCTTGGTTAGCGGTTTGTAAATTACTTCTTTCATTTCTTTGAGTACTATTGGGAGGATCTCATCTTGCCCAGGGGATTTGTTTATTTTAAGAGCTCTTGTCCCTTTAACACTTCTGCCTCGGTTATGCTAAAGTTATTTTAAACTGGATAGGAACTGGATGACATGTGGGGCACGTTGTCCATATCTTCCTTTGTAAAAACTTGTGAAAAGTAATCATTTACCCAGCAACAGCGAGGGAAGCGACAGCAAGTGGGAGAAGTACAGGCGTGTAAAAGTGCAGAGCAGTTTAGAAGCAGTTTGAAAGCAGGCTGACAGCTTCAGAAGAAACTAAACTTAAAAAAACCCTCAACATGGTCTTCAAGCCAGTAATCTGTGACACCTGCTTGATGTGGGAAATCCGAGAAAACCCACCGGAGCTAAACCAAGTGTGCATAAAGTGTCGCACGATCCAGGACTTCCATAAACTAGTAAGTATGCTAGAAATGAAGCTGGAAGAAATGAGACAGCAACAGGATCTTGAGGAACTGGCACACCCACAATTCATGGAAGTCTGCATCACCCCTAACAGATTGAAAGCCACCAGGGAGATAGAAGGTCAGAACAGCTGGGTTCAGGTAGGCAGAAGCAAGGAAAAAAAGAAACTTCGTCAAACACAACCACCAGAAATCAAAACAAGCAACAAATTTGAGTCACTTCAAAATTCTGATGAGCAAAACCAAAAACGAAAAGAAGGGAGGTCATGATTGTTGGGGACTCCATATTGAGAAACACAGCAAGTTCAATTCGCAGTTTGGACCCCCTTTCTACAACAGTGTGCTGCCTTCCGGGAGCCTCGGTCAAGCACATCACTGAGAACGTGGACAGGCTCCTAGAATGAACAGGAGATGACCCGGTAGTAGTCGTCCACATCGGTACAAACAACATTGGAAGAGACAGACCAAAATCCCTGCAAAACAAATTCAGAGAGCTAGGAAGGAAATTAAAAGAGAAAACCAAAACTGTGGTATTTTCTGGTATACTACCGGCACCTTGCAAAGGACCATATGGTCAGCAGGAAATAATTAATCAAAACGCATGGCTGAAGACGTGGTGCACACGGGAAGGCTTCACCTATCTTGATCATTGGACCACATTCTACAACGAGGACTATCTGTATAGATGGGACGGACTGCACTTAAATAACAATGGAACCAGTCTACTTGGAGAAAAGATCCTCGAGCAGGTTCAGAAGCATTTAAACTAGAAAGGAAGGGGGGAGAAATCAACCAAAAAACAGAAGGGAGACTGCATCAAAACAAGGACAACAACTCAGGTAAGACAACCAATAAATGTATTTATCTAAATGCTAGAAGTATCAGAAACAACATTCTAGAACTTGAAGCTACTGCACTAACAAGTAACTATTATAGGTGTTTCAAAAACTTGGTTGTCTGAGAGTGATGGGGACGAATATAATATTTGTGGGTATACACTGTATAGGAAAGACAGGCAGGACAGAAGAGGAGGAGGGGTAGCGCTATACATAAGAAACAGTCTTGAACCCCAGGGGTTAAACCTGGAAAAAGAAAATAAAGCCGAATCAATATGGGTCAGAATAATGGACAAAAATTCAAAGGGCATAATAATAGGAGCATGCTATAGACCACCAGATTCAGACGGTGAGCACAATAATCTGTTATACAATGACATTAGAAATGCGTGTAGCAGAGGAGAAGCCATACTAATGGGGGATTTCAACTTCCCCCAAATAAAATGGGAAAACCCGGTGGGTAGCACGAAAGATGAAATAGAAATGGTGGAAATCACAAATGACTGCTTCCTAACACAATTTGTCAAGGCACTGACTAGAGGGGAGGCATGCCTTGATTTAGTTTTTTCAAATAACAAAGATAGAATAACTAAAACAGAGGTCAGAGAACCACTGGCAAACTTAGACCACAACATGGTCTCATTTGAAGTGTTTTTTAAATCCCCAAAAGTTATGACTAAAGCTAAGGTTTACAATTTTAGAAAAGCAAACTATGAAGGTATGAAACAGACACTAACAGAAGTAGATTGGAGTAAAATAGAGATAACACCCACAGAAAAAGGATGGTTGTTCTTTAAAAATGTAGTACTAGAGGCGTAAAACAATTACATCCCTAAAGTAGACAAATCTAAACGTAAAACTAAATGGCCAAAATGGTTTAATAGATCAATTTTAAAAAATATCTACTTTACCTTAACTACTCCAGTGTAGCTTTGGCTGTGTGCTTTGGGTCGTTGTCATGCTGAAAGATTAACTTCCGTCCCAGTTTCAGCTTTCTTGCAGAGGGCATCTGGTTTTCCTAAAGGACTACTCTGTACTTTGCTCCATCCTTTTCCCTTCTATCTTGACTAGTGCCCCAGTCCCTACCGATGAGAACATCCCCATACTTCTCAGTAGGGATGGTGTTTTTTGGGTGATGCGCTGTGTTCGGTTTGCACCAAACATAACGCTTTGCATTTAGGCCAAAAATTTCCATTTTAATTTACAAGGGGGGGTGGACACTTATCCAACCAAGTTATTGCAGTTTTTATTTAATTAATTTTCTACAAATGTGTAGAATGTAGAATGTAGAATGTGTAGATAAATGAAAAAGAAAATGCATTTTAATTCCAGGCTATAAAGCAACGTAAGGTGATCATATTAAAAGGGGGTGTAGACTTTCTATAGGCATTGTATATATATAAGAACATAAGAAGAACATAAGAAAGTTTACAAACGAGAGGAGGCCATTCGGCCCATCTTGCTCGTTTGGTTGTTAGTAGCTTATTGATCCCAAAATCTCATCAAGCGGCTTCTTGAAGGATCCCAGGGTGTCAGCTTCAACAACATTACTGGGGAGTTGATTCCAGACCCTCACAATTCTCTGTGTAAAAAAGTGTCTCCTATTTTCTGTTCTGAATGCCCCTTTTTCTAAACTCCATTTGTGACCCCTGGTCCTTGTTTCTTTTTTCAGGCTGAAAAAGTCCCTTGGGTCGACACTGTCAATACCTTTTAGAATTTTGAATGCTTGAATTAGGTCGCCACGTAGTCTTCTTTGTTCAAGACTGAACAGATTCAATTCTTTTAGCCTGTCTGCATATGACATGCCTTTTAAGCCCGGAATAATTCTGGTCGCTCTTCTAGAGCAGCAACACAAAAATAATTTTATTTTATATTTGTCTATTATTGGGATGTAATTGTTTTTCACCTCTAGAACTACATTTAAAAAAAAAGAAACAGCTATCAATTTTCTGTGGATGTTTTCTCTATTTTACTCCAATCTACTTCTGTTACTCTCTGTTACATACCTTCACAGTTTGCCTTCCTAAAATTGTAAACCTTAGCTTTAGTCATTACTTTGTGGGTTTAAAAAGCACTTCAAATGAGACCATGTTGTGGTCTGAGTTTGCCAGTGGTTCTCTTTCCTCTGTTTTAGTTATTTTGTCTTCGTTATTTGAAAAGACTAAATCAAGACTTGAAATCCCCATTAGTGTGGCTTCTCCTTTGCTACAAGCATTTCTAATGTCATTGTAGAACAGATTATTTTGCTCACCGTCTGAATCTGGCGGTCTATAGAATACTCCTATTATTATGCCTTTTGAATTTTTGTCCATTATTCTGACCCATATTGATTCGACTTTGTTTTCTTTGTCCAGGTTTAACACCTGGGCTTCAAGACTGTTTCTTTTGTATAGCACTACCCCTCTGCCTCTCTTGTCCTGCCTGTCTTTCCTATACAGTGTATACCCACAAATATTATATTCGCTCCCATCACTCTCAGACAGCCAAGTTTCTGTAACACCTATCACATCATAGTCACTTGTTAGTGCAGTTGTTTCAAGTTCTAAAATTTTGTTTCTGATACTTCTAGCATTTAGATAAATACATTTAATGGCTGTCTTACCAGAGTTGTTGCCCTTGTTTTGATGCAGTCTCCCTTCTGTTTTTTTGTTGATTTCTCCCCCCTTCTTTTCTACTCTGACAAAAATTTAAAAGCAACATGTAAAGTGTTGTTCCCATGTTTCATAAGCTGAAATAAAAGATCCCAGAAATTTTCCATACGCACAAAAAGCTTATTTCTCTCAAATTTTGTACACAAATTTGTTTACATTCCTGTTAGTGAGCATTTCTCCTGTGCCAAGATAATCCCTCCACCTGACAGGTGTGGCATATCAAGAAGCTGATTAAATAGCATGATCACTACACAGGTGCACCTTGTGCTGGGGACAATAAAAAGCCAATCTAAAATGTGCAGTTTTGTCACACAACACAATGCCACAGATGTCTCAAGTTTTCAGGGAGCATGCAATTGGCATATTGACTGCAGAAAGGTCCACCAGAGCTGTTGCCAGAGAATTGAATGTTCATTTCTGTACCATAAGCCACCTCCAACGTCTTTTTAGAGAATTTGGCAGTACGTCTAACCGGCCTCACAAGTGCAGACCATATGTAACCACGCCAGCCCAGGACCTCCATATCCGGCTTCTTCACCTGCAGGATCATCTCAGACCAGCAACTCGGACAGCTGATGAAACTGGGTTTGCACAACCGAAGAATATCTGCACAAACTGTCAGAAACCATCTCAAGGTAGCCTATCTGTGTCCTTGTCGTCCTCACCAGGGTCTTGACTCGACTGCAGTTCTGCTTCATAACTGACGTCTGTGGGTAAATGCTCACCTTCGATGGCCACTGGCACACTGGAGTAGTGAGCTCTTCATGGATGAATCCTGGTTTCAACTGTACCGGGCAGATGGCAGACAGTATGGCGTTGTGTGGGCGAGCGGTTTAATGATGTCAACATTGTGAATAGAGTGCCCCATGGTGGCAGTGGGGTTATGGTATGGGCAGGCATAAGCTATGGACAACGAACACAATTTTTTTATGGTATGGGCAGGCATAAGCTATGGACAACGATCACAATTTCGGTTTATCGATGGCAATTTGAATGCACAGAGATACTGTGACGAGGTCCATGAGGCCCAATGTCATGCCATTCATCCGCCGCCATCACCTCATGTTTCAGCATGATAATGCACGGCCCCATGTCGCAAGGATCTGTACACAATTCCTGGAAGCTGAAAATGTCCCAGTTCTTCCATGGCCATGCACACTCATCAGACATTGGGATGCTCTGGATCGACGTGTACGACAGTGTGTTCGTTCCCTCCAATATCTAGCAACTTCGCACAGCCATTGAAGAGGAGTGGGACAACATTCCACAGGCCAAAATCAACAGCCTGATCAACTCTATGCGAAGGAGATGTGTCGAGTCCAATGGTGGTCATACCAAATACTGACTGGTTTTCTCATCCATGCCCCTACCTTTTTTTAAGGTATATGTGACCAACAGATGCATATCTGTATTCCCAGTCATGTGAAATCCATAGATTAGGGCCTAATGAATTTATTTCAATTGACTGATTTCCGTATATGAACTGTAACTCAGTAAAATCTTTGAAATTGTTGCATGTTGCGTTTATATTTTTGTTCAGTGTAGTTTAAATGCTTCTGAACCGGCTCGAGGATCTTTTCTCAAGTAGATTGGTTCCCTTTTTATTTAGGTGCAGTCCATCCCGCCTATATAGATAGTCCTTGTTGTAGAATGTGGTGCAATGATCAAGATAGGTGACGCCTACCTTTGTGCACCACGTCTTCAGCTTTCTTAGATTGATTATTTCCAACATTTGAGTTGTTATAGTAATAAAATAATGACTTGGATCGCATTATTGAGAAGTTAGGTGATAAAACAAGTGATCAGGAGATGATTTATCAGTATACAAGTCTATAAAGAGGTATGTGAAAAATACAACGAACAAGGGGTAGGGCCTGGCTGGAGATACAGTACCGAGTGTCCTTTTGCGATTCACTGCCTTTTAAACCCGTTTTACTCTGAAAAAAAATTAAAACAGGGTGTGTAAAATAAACAGTGCGTGTGAAAATAAATTGGACCTGACGCACCTGACAAGCATTGAATAAATGGACCATCCCAGTTGCTACATCTTAAAACCAACATCGTTTGATCTACTACAGTTATGCTTAGCAACAGTAGCTCTGTACGTGTTCGACCTAGTAGGAGAGTGGTTTAAGCTACGTCACCACCGCATTGCCTGCGTTGGATTCACACATACAGATAGGCCCTACTTCAGGCCGCATCAAAAAGCTGGTTTAAATTTCTCCCAATCTAGGGCCGTCTTTTCATTTTTCGAGCATTCACACGAGATAAGGTGGCCCTGGGCCGGCCTAAACAGCAAGTGTGAACGGGGTCATAGTTCCTATAACCACTCCTGTTGGTTGTTCTCCTGGATGGTGGAATGTCGTTCTGTGTGTGCAGCTATTGCTGATATTGGTGAGATATTTATATAGTAATAATAATAATAATAATAATAATAATAATAATAATAATAATAATAATAATAATAATCTTTATTTTATATAGCGCCTTTCGTAGAGGACCACCATCACAAAGCGCGCTACAGAGGTAGGCTGTGAACTGGGAATTATATGCAGAGTCACCTACAATAGGACATAGATCTTAATATACTGATCTTCCAGGTTTAATACCAAGAATCTTGGCACCTAGTCATGACGCCAGGTGAAGCAATCCTGATTCAGAGCCACCTTATACCCTATAAATATGTGCTTCAATGTAACCAGTTATGAACACAAATTCAGTTAGGTAACTCATGTGATAAATTATTTATTAAAACTTAGACAACACTACTTTGTACATATTTGACACTACATTCTTTGGCCACGCCATTTGAGGTATGAGGTAAATGAGCTGATTCCATCAGTGACATTTCCAGCTGAACCTTAGCGAACTTTAATTTAGAGCTGACCTACAACTGCAGTTTCCTTTTCCATACAGTGCTACCATCTTAAGGCATCGTGGAACTCCCAGCCATTTCCTAATGTATAAACGAATCAAGGCTTTCAGTCTCTCTACTGCAACGGCAACCTTGGAAGAAGGCCAAACTGAAAGCACCAGACATTAACCCTTTTGCGGTCCTATGTTGGACCAGGTCAATGGCTGAGTGACACCGATAGGAGCCGAATGAAGCAGAAAAAAAGGGCGTATCTCATAGCCCCATGCCTCACATACAGTGCCTTGCAAAAGTATTCAGACCCCTGAACAAATCTCTCATATTACTGAATTACAAATGGTACGTTGAAATTTCGTTCTGTTCGATATTTTATTTTAAAACACTTAAACTCAAAATCAATTATTGTAAGGTGACAGTGGTTTTATGTTGGGAAATATTTTTAAGAGAAATAAAAAACTGAAATATCTTGTTTGCATAAGTATTCAACCCCCACACATTAATATTTGGTAGAGCCACCTTTCGCTGCAATAACAGCTTTAAGTCTTTTGGGGTAAGTATGTACCAGCTTTGCACACAGTGTCGGAGTGATTTTGGCCCATTCTTCTTGGCAGATTTGCTCCAGGTTGTTCAGGTTGGTTGGACGACACTTGTGGACCGCAATTATCAAATAGTGTCACAGGTTCAAAGTGATTGTTGGCCTCTCTGTGACTTCTCTCACAAATCTCCTTCTTGTTTGAGAGCCAAGTTTTGAGGAACAGCCTTTTCTTGGCAGTGCCTGGGTGGTGTGATGCAGCTTCCACTTGCTGATCATTGATCCAACTGTGCTCAGATATCCAAACACTTGGATATTATTTTGTACCCTTTCCCTAATCTATGCATTTGTATTACTTTATATCTAACTTCTGTAGAATGCTCTTTGGTCTTATTTGGTCTCTATTTTCTTTGGTCTCTATTTTCCTTCAGATTCACAGCCTTACCAATGATTCTTCACCAGTGGGGTTTTTATCCAGAAAATGTGACAGCAACTTTAATGGTTCACAGGTGGAGGCCAATGGTAAGGTAATTGTGTCCTCGTTAGGGCAATTTCTTTCATCGGTGAAAACTGGGAGCTTCCACAGCACAGGGGTTCAATACTTATGCAAGCAAGATATTTCAGTTTTTTTTTTTCTTAAAAATATTTCCCAACATAAAACCAATGTCACCATGCAATAATTGATTCTGAGTTTCAGTGTTTAAAAATAAAATATCAAACAGAACGAAATTTCAATGACCATTTGTAATTCGGTAATATGAGAGAATTGGTCAGGGGTCGGAATACTTTTGCAAGGCACTGTAGATAACATGGACATACACAAAGGAGATAGCTTCTTCTGCATCCAGCGCTCAAAGAATATCAGAGACATTTGTAGAGCTTTTTAAGTTGTTATAGTAATAAAATAATGACTTGGATCACATTAGTGAGAGGTTTGGTGATAAAACGAGTGATCAGGAGAGGATTTATCATTATGCATGTCTATAAAGAGGTATGTGAAAAATACATGGAACAACGGGTGGGGCTTGGCTGGAGATAAAGTACTGAGTGTCCTTTTGCGATTCAATGCCTTTTAAACCTGTTTTACTCTGAAAAAAAAACAATTAAAACAGCGTATGTAAAATAAACAGCACGTGTGAAAATAAATTCGACCTGACGTGCCTGACAAACACTGAATAAATAGACTGGAAAGGGTTAAGCTTAACCGGTAGTGCACTACTGTTGATCCTGTTCAGCCCTTGTACTGCCTGCTGTCTCATCTCTCCCACTCAGACTGTGTCCTTTAACACTAGAATGACAGTGTTTCTAGAAATACCTAGAACAACCATGAGCGATCAATTTGACAAGCATATTAAAAACAACATACATTTTATAATGAAACGACAAACAATTGAATATAAGTTGTAGTTTTATTCAGGACCATCATATAAAGCATCTACATGAACAAAACATTGTAAATAAATGGATATTTGAACAGAAATTTGTTTATATACAGACATATTACATAATGTGCACCCTCAAAAAAACTGGAAAAAAATTAAATAAACAAATATTATGTGTGTATACAGCATATCCTATACATACAAAACTATGCAACTGAAACAATGCAAATAAGTGTCTATTTTTTTTTAAATAAATGGGTTTATATTGCCTACATAACAACATGCAGATATGCAACTAAAGCTATGAGTTCATATACAGATACTAAAAAAACATTTGCACCGAAATGGCTTCAGTCAAATGTGTGTATATACATTTATATAATGTACATACAAAACTATAAAACTTAACCGATTTAAATAAGTATATATTTTTTAAAAATATATTAGCTTATATTGCCTACATAACAATGCGCATATAAGCAACTGAAGATATGTGTTTATATACAGATATACTATGAAGAAACATCTGAACAGAATGGGCTTCATTTTGGAATTGTTTAGAAAGTGTAAATGCTGGCACAAATCACACAGATACTGCTTTATGGAGTGCATTTACTGCATTGTTGGTCTTTGCTGCATCAGAATTCTGTTTGGTAAAATTTGCAGTAATTCCAAACACTGCTTTGCTGTCCTGCATCTCTTCAGCGATCCATTTGCAATGTGTATTGGGGTAAAATTGAATTTCTTAGAAAAACGTGAATTATAGTAACGAGTTCAGACAGACAGCCTGGCACTGTAAGCTGTGAAGGCTAATTGATGGGCTATAAGAGGCTCATTGAAACAACAGCAATGTAAACAGACAGCTCACTTGAGGAATGCAGACTGATACAGATTCAATACAGCTGCAAGTCACGACTGATAAACACAAATAATGCCGCAACATTTAAATGTCATAATGTGTTTTATATGTATCTATCAATTTGACCACGCCTAGTCAGAATAGGTATGACAATATTTTTTCTTATTAAGTTTTGCAGCTACGCAATTCTTTCTTTGTCAGGGGAATTAGTACATATATTTAGGAAAAGTCAGGAAAGCACAGCTCCTTATGTTAAACACACGCACAGCAATTTCAATTTCAATTCCAAAATGACCGCCTTGGTCGTTCTAGTGTTAAATCCCCATTGTACCACCTCCCAGGACTCTTTACAGGCCTTTCTGACATTGTTGAAATGGCTTTGCCATCAATATAGAGCACCTTATCCAATACTTTGCCTTTGGCGATGGAGATGCTTCTTGACTTGATGGGCTTGAACTGCATATGTGCCTGTGACCGGGTACACCCAGCCCCTGTGTGTATTTTGTATTGTTTTGTGTCTTTATTATTATGTAAAACCCCAGTATTGTGGGTGTCTCTTCTTGGTCTGACATCACCACCAGCCATCCAGGTCACAGTACCCATCTGCTGTTATCTGCTTGTTTGCCAAGTAAGTGATTGGTGCAGGCTACTGTTATTTTCATGGTGGTCATATCACTGGATAAAGCCATCTGCCAAATAAATAAATGATAATAATAAAAATAATCCATGTATGTTCTAAGTGGTGCCAAAAGTCATCCGTTCTCTCCCTACTACTCATTAGTTAACCATAATGAAATATAAGCCTTTAATTTGAAATGTACATTTTAATTATGAAATGGTTTCAAAACAGTTTTTTTGTGTCTCGTGAAATAAACGTGGACATGGTGACTTTTTGCGCTTACAAAACTTTTCTACTTTTCCCTGAACGCTATGCAAATGAAGGAGCAGGGGAGGGGGGTCAGATTTAAATTAGTCATGCTGACGGCCCACTTAGATTCTCGTGCTGTTAACCATGAAAGTCTCCAAAATACTGTTTACATGAGCAGAGAACAGTTTCACGAGAGAAAATACACGTCATTGTGTTTGACGTAAATGGTTATTAATTTGCTGATGGATAGGGCCTATTTTTTTAATACTTTATGTTAGTGTTGTTGCTCACACTGCTTTTCACAAGTCATCTGAGGGGAGGGGGGGGGGGGGGGGGGGGGGGGGTGTTAGAACTTTATTAATAATAAACTGGGCCAAATCCGAGTGGTGATTGAACAGGCAATTGGGCTATTGCATGGGAGAGGGCTGATACTACTGAAGCGTACTGAAGTGAACCACAAGCTTGTTCCCCAAATTATTACAACCTGCTGTATCTGCACAATCTGTGCCAGGATCGTAAAGAGGTGTTCAGGCAAGCATAGGAACAGCTGCCTCAGCTGCCAGCAAGAATTGCACAACAGTGATATGTAGAGGGTCCTGCTATTAGAGATGCACGGCTGTCTTTATTTTTGTAACCCGACGGTGTACTGTTATTTTGTAGCACATTTTTGTTTCATTAGCTTATTTTGTATCTCTTTATACCAAATATAGCATCCTCATTTGTGCTGTACTTGTATGACTGCCTCTGCTAAAGCATTTGAATATTGAGTAGTATTGCTGATTCCCAAGAAGATGATATGATGAGGTAGCATGATGCAATGCACAACACAAACATTGTTTAACAAAGTGTTAAACAATGTTTGTGTTGTGCATTGTATCATGCTACCTCATCATATCCTCTTCCCTTATGGATATTGACCCCCGAGTATCCAATGGACGTAAGTGGAGGATGGACATCGGTTTTGCTCAGACATAAGTAACTAGGAGAAATTGCATTGGAGTATAGCAATACACATTTAAGCATAGTACTTAGTAGTACTTTACAATTAAGACATTTTGACATTTGTCTGGAAAGCTATTTGCAAGTACAGTATATTCTGAAGTACTGTACAGTAGCTGTAATCACTTGAATTCCTGGATTAAAAAAGCCTACAGTGCAGTTTATTAAACATTTTTAGTAATAGTTTTAAACAGAAACGTGGTAAATACAATCTGTGTGCTACTTTACAAACATATTTAGATCCGTGTATGATCAGTATTATGCAAAGTTCTAGCAAAGATAGAGAAAAAAGTGGGGTTATCTGCATCATCAATCTTACAAAGAAAATACTGTAAACAAAACATTAATTTCCCTGCTGCCCTCTTTGGACCATGGTAACTTACATATTCCCATGTGACTTTTATAGCAGCTTTAGGAAAGGACTTGAGCAAGCTAATTAACATTTTCACAATAAACTTGTGTTTACATGTACAAGTGGTCGTTGGTTTCACGAGCATTTCCTGGAATCTCACAAGAAATGGAGACTTTCACGATAACATATTGAGACTGTTTTCTGGGACACTTTCACGAGCTTTCCCTGCCAAGTTTCACGTTTCTAGTCCAGTCATATGAAACAAACCAACATGTAAACTGGCCTAATGATGGAAAAATACTAGCAGGTCATACTGTGACCTGAGACACCCACAGTCAAAGACTAGCAAAACTAAAACACAGCTGAGCATTTATTAGATGCTGTCTACTGGCAATAAGATGTTGAGAGTTTCTGTTGTTTAGAATTTGCTGGCACTGTTAATCAAAAGGACAGCAAAAGAGAAAGGAAGAGGAAAACACTGAATCATTTTGTTTAAGAAATATATTGGGAATTCGCATAGAAAGTCAAGGTAGCATCACTGAAATATTAAAAAATACCATTGGAATATTACTGTAATGCCATTGTATTATACAAAAGTGTAGCAGTCCACAGCTTTACTAGCAGATTACATTATAACCTCCTACTGCTGAGAGTATTGTCAAGAAAATATCTTTTTAGGTTACGCTGTGACACAGGAGGTTTCAAAGGGCAGAGAAGAAATATTTTCTACACATAAAACAAACTGGACTGTAAGCAGGGTCTGCTGTATGATAGCAGAGTGCACAGAAACCATGCAAGGGCAAACATACATTGAGTAAATCTGTTTCGCTATAATACTATCAATCTAGCAGCTTTAAAATAGCAGTGTTTTCCATTTAGGAAACCGGGACTATCCTCAGGATGTACTGAGTAATGGTAAGCCTTGACGATATTCAAAAACCTTGGGGCCATTATACATGTAATGGCTATTTTTTAAATGCTGACATTCAGATGCATTGTTGCAGGAGCTGTGACAGCACTGGTAATTTGGGTGGGTGATTTTGCTCCTTCATCTTGCTTGTCCTGTGAGTTCTTGGAAATTCAGGGCTCAGTGACAAGAATAGCACAGTGATTAGCAAATGGGAAAAAAGAAAGCCATATATATTTGGTTGAACTGTATACTGGTCAACTACAGAACTAATTAACACTGCATATAACAGAAATATAATAATAGTTGTCAATACCTATTAAAGCATTGCATACACACATGATTAACATTGCTGTGTACTCCAGCCTATCAATTGTGATGTGCTTTGATTAAAAAGAATCTTGCTGACTATCTAACAATCAAAATAGCCTATCCAACAAGATCTGTACTAAATTGATCCATGAGTTCTGCTGAGGTTCTATAAAGCAAGGCATTAACGCCACTCCTATATTAGATCACTCATATAATATCTATATATATATATATATATATATATATATATATAATATAGTTACCAGCCAATATATATATATATATATATATATATACTCTATATATATACAGCACACACATTTTAAAAATTAGTTACCCGAAGGGTGTCCACAGCCAATTGTACTCAATCCAGTGAGTTACCAGCCAATATACTCAATCCAGTGGGCAACTGGGTACTAGACTCTATTATTTTTACAGCTAATGCATTTTGTGCTTTTAAATTAGTTGAAATATTTTAGGCTTTACGTTTGCAGACCATCACCATTCCCACTTTTTACAAGATAAGTTTTTACAGGAACACCTCAGTCCCAATTCATTTTAAAATAAAATTAAAATTAAAATTAATTGTTGCACTTGTCAGCCAGGGTCATGCATCGTAATTAATTGAAACTCCTTTGACGCCTAAACAGAATTACCATATATGGGCATGAATATGGCCACTTTGTGTTTTAGCGCTTGTAATTGGCAACCTCAAAACAGAAATTAAAACCCAAAACAGACACAGAAAGGCCTTACATATACCTAATGATATAATGGCTTTTGTTTTGCGATGTATTATATTTTTTTTATAGAAGCCGCAGCCCCAAAAAATTCATAATAACATTTATAATAATAAATACAATTTTTAAAAAGTGCCAATTTTGACCCCTTTCTAAGTTAGATAAAGACAAAATTTTATGAGGGTTTCAAATAAAAAATCTGATTTTAAGTATCTTCTACTGGTGAGGAACTACAAGATTTTGTCCGAGCTTTGGTCTGTATGACAAAATGCCTGAAACCGGCCGTATTTTCAGCACTGTCAGTTATTTTATGGAAGTAGTCCTGACTAAGCAAAATGTCACAAAGTACATTGCCAAATCATATTTAAAAACTTTGAACCTTAAAATATATTAATAAATGCAAGTAAAAAATGCAGTTATTTTTGTTGAATCATTCAATAATGATGAGAAAAATATGTATATACAAAAGTTTTAGAATTCAATATAACCACAAATAGCAAATCAACAATAACAAAAGAAAAAAGTCTATAGAAAAATGAACTATATGGAGGTCATAAAGCAGTAATCATAAAGATAATGGGGTGATGGGATAAATGTGGCCACCACTGTAAGTAAACAAACAAATGAATAACATTTTTTAAAAAAGGCTCAGCAACACTGATTTGATTGACCAGCAGTTTATTATTGAAAAAGCAATAGCGTCATTGCTCAAGCACTGAAACCAGAGCGATCCAGAGCGATCAGACAACGTGTGTAGTCACCAGTGGGTTGCTGAGGATTCAAAAGTTCTCTGAAACAGCCTAATACATATCCTTTAGAATTTAGATTGTTGTCCTCTATGTAATTATCAAAAAGGAAGTTTTTGGTTTGCTATGTTTTTGTTGTGCATAAGAAAACATTCTCTATTATAATAAACATTCCCAAGTAGGACCACATTTAGATACCTTATGCACATATACAGTATGTGTAATATCTGTTGTCACTGTTATTATTATTATTATTATTATTATTATTATTATTATTATTACTATTATTATTAGTCCTATTTAAATACCTAAAAAGGACATCAACTCCAGCCATCAATGCGACGACTGGAGAAAAAAATTCAAATTAGCATCCTCGTAAGAGAGGATGCTAAATAAATACGTATTTAACTAAATAAACAAAAGAAACTGGTCAATAGACTGCAAACTAACTGTTAACAGTAAAAGGGGGGGTGGAACAGAGCACAGCACCCAGAGCCCACTGGTCGACAAAGGCAGACATGTCGCCAGCGGACTCTGCATGGGCGTAATCCAAATTAACCTGGGACCGGGGTCCTGGACATGGCTCCACAGTCAAAGAGACCTTCCCTGGAGATCTTACGCTTCCTGGTCTTGTAGATGGCCAGTAGGGCAAGCCAGGAGCAGATTCACCAGGTTTTCTCTCGCCTTGATAGAGCCACGAACAGGGTGCCTAAAAATGAGAAGGGTGGGAGAAAAATGCAACCATAACTGCAGAAGGAAGTTCTTTAACAGCAGGAAGAACGGCGTGCATAAAAAAGAAATATGAGACACCAACTCAGACTGACGCAGAAAGGGCATGCAGCATCCGAGTCGGTGAAGTGATGTAGGATCTCTCATGACGTGAGCGCTCCATGAAGAACCCTCCATCCCAAGTCCCCAGCTCCTCTCGGGACCAGCAGGGAGTACACAGCCTCCCACTTGGGACTCGCATCCTCTGGTGGTTGGAGGGGCTCCCACCAAGTGATGTCTCGGCTGGAGAAGAGAGCAAGGAAGTGGAGGGTGTGAAGCAACATCGCATACAGTGTTCTCTATGTGGAACGGAGGGGGGTCAGGGAGAACTGTTAGATCCTGCTCAGGTTTTTCTCGAGGGAAGGCCGAGGGGGGTCCTGCGCCTTTGGTTTGATCAGCAGGACCAGAGAGCTGGGGGTAGGGGGGGGGAGTTTGCTCGCCGGTCCTGACAGAGATACCTGACAGAGTTTGGGTGCAATGCTGCTTTGCACTCTTGTATCGCTCGGCAGGCCGCTCTGACGGTGCCCCGAGTGACTCAGGAATCAGCCACTCTGAGCGTTGGTGATCCAGGAGATTCCAGACTCTGGTCAGTTTGGCCGAGCTCAACAGTCTCCGCACCGCGGGGGAATCCAACGCCTGCGCACCTAGATGGGGGTTGTGCAGCAGGGGCTCCAGAAGGAACTACTCCTCCTCCGTCTTGGAAGAAGACCGGCAGCTCGGGGAGACGGATTCCCTGGAGATCAATCGAGAAAAGCTGCCAGGCATAGCCCAGGTTATGCAGCTGGCTCAGGAGGAGGGAGGACAGCGTGCACCACTGCGGGGCCGGGACTGCATACAGGTATCTCTGCAGGGTCTACAGGCTGAAGGTGTGCACCCGGCTCTTGATGCACACCCACCCCTGCCCTCCCTCAGCCAGAGGGAGGCACAGAACCCTTATAGAGACTGTGGCAGAGCAAAGCTCTGCCCTTTTAAATTGGCAGGGATGGGGTTAACTTCCCCTGCCTGCCTGGGTTTATTATGTTCAGGTGGCTGGGGTTGATTAGTTGATTAGGTTGATTAACGATCAATCAGCGCCCAGCCACCTGATATAAAAGGAGGCCTCAGCTTCTCATTTGAGAGAAGGGAGCTGAGGAAGCAGGTTGGTGTTTGTTTTGTGGTTTTTGAATTTTCTAAATCCAGTGAAGGCATTGCCCAGCCTGGAAACTTTATTTTTGTGAGTTTTATTTTTGCTTTATTTGTGTTTGAGTATCTGTTATTTTGCCCTTGTGCACTTTATTTTTGTTTATTTATAATAAAACAGTTATTTTTTTGAACTGCAGTCTGTCTCTGGGCCTCTATCCACTCGCCAGCCTGCCACAGAGACCTAATGCTTTCCGGCCCAGAATAAGTCCATCAGCTTCTTCTGGACCCTGGCCACAAACTCAGGGGGTGGGCTCAGGGCAGTCAGTCGATGCCAGAGCATCGACACGACCAGCAGGTTGATGACCAGAGCCCGTCCCCTGAAAGAGAGCAGTTTCAGCAGACCCGACCATAACCTCAGTCTCGCAGCAACCTTATCCTCCAACTCCACCCAGTTGGCTGCGACCGAGGTCTCCGTGGGGCTTAGGTGGACTCCCAGGTGTTTGAAGCAGTCCGCGTTCCACTGGAATTGCTGGAGGGAGTCCACCGCCAGGGACCTACCAATAACCCAGAGCATTTTTTCCAGTTGATTCTGGCAGACGACGTGGCAGAGTAGACAAAAATAAAATAAAACCTTTAATGCAAATTAAAAAATCAATAAAATAAGTGTTTTAACCTCTTAAGCTCCCCTGTTCCGCAGGGGCAGAACATTGGTACTGCAATTACAAAAATCATCTGTAATATTATTACAAAAGCAAAACAGCAAACAAAACTGACTCAATATCAAAAACGTTGTTTTCCTACCATCAAACAGCGAAGGAATTTTTCGAATTCACCATTTCACCGCTGAGATATTCCCTTCGCAATGTATCTAGTACCTCACGGTTCAAAAACAACTCCGATCGACTAGCTGTGCGTTTGGCTGCTCTGGCCTTCATGTATCTGTTGATGGTGAAATCTCAGTGATCACGTTGTAGGGGAGTTCACAAGCTGTCCAGTCATACCTTGACTTTGTTTGTAGCCTAATTCATTGAAGAGTAATCGATGTGCGTACGTAAACAAGACACATATTTGCAAGGGAGAGCGCAATGTTACGCACATAGAATCAAGGTTTCTTACCATTTTCTGATCATTTTTCAATTTGTAAAATATATAAAATCAAACGAAATGGCGAGCAGTGTTCCAAAGCATCCCAAAAGAAGCTGATTCAGTATTTTTGAAGTTTTGGAGGAGATGGATAATAGAGAAAGTGACGGCGAAAATGAACTTTCTGGGTTGGAGAGCGCTGATTCAGCGTCTGTGAAGCAGCATTTGAAGATGGATTGGAGCCTCTTCAGGATTTGTAAGTATAATGGATCCACACTACATTTATTATTATTATTATTATTATTATTATTATTATTATTATTATTATTATTATTATGCGTAATTTTCAATATCCATTTTTACTGTAAATGTAATTAGAAAATGGAACCATTTGACTTCCAAGGGGCACTTAGGAATAACATTTTTTTAACAATTTTATTGCATAGTAAAGAGCAACACCATGTCTCATCTGTGCTGTGCTGCTGTATACGGTCCCTGATCTTTACGTTGCAATACAAGTTGCAATCGGGCAGGCCACGGTGGGAAGCTCCATATGCCCTTGCACAACTGTTGAAGAGGGAAGAGTTCCGGGCCCTAATGCAGAGTGCAGCTGCAGCCACGGACATTCCCTGGCCGGCAGAACAAGAGGAAAAGGGGAACTGCTTTTGCCAGCAGAAAGGGCACCCACAGCATGCCCTCCCCCTATGACAGGACTTCCTGGAACTGGTACGCTCCTCCTGGAGCAACCCAGCGTCTTCACTCTCAGCCTCCAGAACAGCAGAGTCTCTGCTTCTTACTGCAGGAGACCAAGAAGCGGGCCTAGGCGTATTCCCCACTATCGGGGACACGGTCACGGTTTTGGTGCAAGGTTCCACCTTCACCAAGGAGGATAAGGACCCAACCTGTCCGTTTAAACCTTGCAGGACGACAGATGCGATGCTCAAAAAAAAAAAGCTTACGCATCAGCAGCGCGGTCGCCCCCATTGGCCATATTGGTGCTCTACCAGAATCAGTTGGCAGAGAGGCTGCAGGTGAGGGCTACACAGGCAGACATGGGGGAGCTCCAGGAGGTGGCTAAGGCGATGACCGACCTAATAGAGGAGTTAGGTCAGGTATCACGGAGGTTGTTGGTGGCGCTGGTGGCCGCCCACTAGCATTTGTGGCTGACACAAGCCAAGGTCATGGAGACCGAGAAGGTGGCGCTACTGGACGTCCCCATTACACCGGGGCAGACTTTTGGGGCGACCATTGACGTAAGCCTTGAGAGGTCCCACAAGGCCACGGAGGTTGCCTCCAAGTTTTCGCGCCTTCTGGCTTACCGTCAGTGCCCAAGGTGGCATGGCAAGCCTGCCAGGGTGAAAGGGTCTGAACAACGCCCTCCACCCCAGAATAGACAAGTAGGCAGAGGCAGAGGCAGGCCCAGCGGCAGGGGACCAGAGCAGGCCAGGGGTAACTGGTTCTCCGGCTGGAGACCGAGGCCAGGGCCTAAGAAAGACCCACCCCCTCCTAAGCCCAAGGGAGACTGCCCCAGAGGGGCCCCGGCTGCCACCAAACCCCCCCCCAACCGGACTGGCCAACAGCAACGACCCATGGCAAGGCTGCACCCAGGATTCCTGGGTGCTATCGACAATGAGGCATGGATACGCTCTACAATTCTGCATAGGTCCACCACCCTTCAAGGGTGTGCTCCTCACCACCTTCAAACCAGCGAGGTCGATACTCCTTCAACAGGAGATCGGCAATCCTTGAAGGAAGAACGCTGTACGCTTGGTAAGTCCAAGCGATGCCCTCAGCGGCTTTTACTCCAGGTACTTCCTAGTGTCCAACCAGGCGACTGGTTCACATCGATCGACCTGCAAGATGCCTACTTTCACGTCCCAATCCATTCCGCCCGCAGAAAATATCTGCGCTTTGCCTTTCAAGGCAATGCGTACGAATTCTGCGTGCTGCCATTTGGCCTCTCGCTGGTGCCCCGCACATTTTCAAAGTGCATGGATGCAGCACTGGCTCCACTCAGGCTGCGGGGTTTTCGGAATCAAAACTATCTGGATGATTGGTTAGTTTGCGCGCATTCAAAAGCACGCACAGAGGCGCACACAAAAGGGTCATAGATCATGTGATGAAGTTAAGGCTCTCGATACATCAACAGAAGAGCAACTTTGTACTGTCTCAGTCCACAATGTTCCTGGGGATCAAACTGAACTCTGTGAGCATGCTTGCCTTGCTGTCGGAAGACAGGATTCGGTCAAAGGTTATTGGGGCTGACGACAGCCGCCTCGAGAATCCTTCCACTAGGGCTGTTGAGAATGCTCACGCTTCAAGCCTGGGTGAATACGCTCAAGGTGCACCCGGTCCGAGATCAGTACCGGCTGGTGCAAGTGTCCAGACAATGCTGGAAGACACTGGTCTGGAAAGGGAGAGGAATAAGAGGTCCGTGGAAGGGACATTGGCAGCAAGCACACAAGCACGCAAGCACTCTCTGGGCTCTAGGGTGTTACGTCATGTGGGCTCTGAGGCTATCGCCGTGAGGCTGTACTGTCTGTAATCTGGACCCCCGACAGATTTGGTACAGCTTCCCATTCGGTAATGGTTGTCATTCCATTGAAAGGGAACGTTCGGTTATTACCATAACCCTGGTTTCCTGAAAGAGAATGACAACCATTACCCTTCGAAGTCGTGTTCCCAGCTGACCTCTGTTTTCGAAAGAAAATGGCAATATGTTACTGTGAGGACATCCCTCTTCAGCAGGAGTTGGGAGGGCCTTCCCCCTCACAGCAGGGCCCTGATAGGGCAGCTTTTTTATATATGCTCAATGATTGGCGGTCAGAGAGGGCTCATCCCATTCTGTAATGGTTGTCATTCTCTTTCAGGGAACCAGGGTTATGGTAATAACCTAATGTTTGAAACATTCTGCTTCTGTGTCCAATAGCGCTGCTGGCAAACAGACAACTTGTTAGCAGTTACCTAGTCATGGCTTGATTCTGCTACAGTCGGTGTGTTTTATGTTTTACTTTTTAACTTATCAACAATTTAAGGGCCCTTTCATATCTAGTTTTTTCGAGTTCAGTTAACACCCAAGTTTGGTTAGTTTTGGCAGGAGTGAAATGTCAAAAATATTTGCTTCAGAGTTTGCACCAAATGAGGTGACTCAGATTCACTTGATAAGGTAGCCTTGGCTCGATTGAGGGGAACTGCAGTTGGTTTCCCTCTCAGTCAGGTAATGTGAAACCAATCACTTTAGAATTCAAAACGCAGTGGAAACCTAACCAAATGGTGGTGGTGTTCTTCTTCATCCTGAAGTTGAGGAGCCATTTGTTATCTCTGCAGTATACTGCCACCACACAGATGAGCATGACTGAACTCTTATATAGTAAAAAAGAATCCCCCTTTCAGTATTATTACTGCTTTCTCTTGTTTGTGATTTTCTTGGGATTTTTTTTTTTTTTTTAATAAAACCATTTTGTTTTTAGCTGCCAGACAGAGCTGTTATTAAAAGAAACTAGGCATACAAATGCGGTTTCAGACAAAAGTGTATCAATGCAAAGAGACAAACAGTGGCTCTCAAAAGTATTCACCCCTTTGGACTTTTCCACATTTTATTGTGTTACAACATGGAATCAAAATGGATTTAATTAGGAGTTTTTGCCACTGATCAACACAAAAAAGTCCATAATGTCAAAGTGAAAAATAAAATGTATAAATTGGTCTAAATTAATTTCAAATACAAAACAGAAAATAATTAATTGCATAAGTATTCACCCCCTTGAGTCAATATTTGGTAGAGGCACCTTTGGCAGCAATTACATCTATGAGTCTATTTGGATAAGTCTCTACCAGCTTTGCACATCTGGACACTGTAATTTTTGCCCATTCTTCTTTGCAAAATTGTTCAAGCTCTGGCAAGTTGGATGGGGACCTTTGGTGAATAGCAATTTTCAACTCCTTCCACATATTCTCAATTGGATTGAGGTCCTGGCTCCACTCCAGGACATTGACCTTTTTGTTTTTAAGCCAGTCCAGTGTGGCTTTGGCTGTATGTTTGGGGTCATTGTCCTGCTGGAAGATGAATCTTCTTCCAAGTCCCAGGTCTCTTGCAGACTTAATAGGTTTTCCTCCAGGATTTCTCTGTACTTTGCTGCATCCATTTTGCCCTCAATCTTCATAAGCTTTCCAGGCCCTGACCAGAGAAGCATCCCCATAGCATGATATTGCCACCACCATGCTTCACAGTAGGGATGGTGTTCTCAGGATGATGTGTGGTGTTAGGCTTGCACCAAACATAGTGCTTAGTGTTGAGGCCAAAAAGTTCTATTTTGGTCTCATCATACCATGAATCTTCTTCTACTTGGTCTCAGAGTCTCCCACATGCCTCCTGGCAAACTCTAGACGAGATGTGATGTGAGTTTTTCTTCAACAATGGCTTTCTTTTAGCTTCTCTCCCATAAAGGCCAGTTTTGTGAAGCACCCGGGCTATTGTTGCCATATGCACAGTGTCTCCCAGCTCAGCAGTGAAAGACTGTAACTCCTTTAGAGTTGCAATAGGCCTCTTGGTGGCCTCCCTGACTAGTGCCCTTCTCACCCAGATACTTAGTTTTTGAGGACGGCCTGTTCTAGACAGATTCACAGTTGTGCCATATTCTCTCCATTTCTTAATAATGGACTTTACTGTACTCCAGGGGATATTCAATGCCTTGGAAATGTTCTCATATCCTACCCCTGATTGGTGCTTTTGAAGAACCTTATTCCAGATTTTCTTTGAATGTTCCTTTTTCTTCATGATGTAGTTTTTATTAGGAAATGTACTAACCAAATGTGGGACCTCCCAGAGACAGGTGTATTTAACCTGAAATCATGTGAAACACCTTAATTGCACACAGCCGAACTCCGTTCAACTGATTATGTGACTTCTAAAGAGAGCTGGTTGCACCAGAGCTTATTTAGGTGTGTCATAGCAAAGGGGATGAATACTTATGCAATCAATTATTTTCTGTTTTATATTTGTAATTAATTTAGAACAATTTGTAGATTTTATTTTTCACTTTGTCATTATGGACTTTTTTTGTGTTGATCAGTGCCAAAAACTCCTAATTAAACCCATTGTGATTCTATGTTGTAACATAATAAAATGGGGAAAAGTCCAAGGGGGGTGAATACTTTTGAGAGCCACCTTAGTTATGCACAGCAAGGGAGACCAAAGCCATTTATATACATCACATCTAAAAATAATAATAAAACATGTAGAAAAACTGTACACATATAAAGCCTTAATGGTTTTACTTGTTTTACTGAGACAGGAATTAACTGAAATAATTTAATGTGCATGTTGATTTTTTTGCTTGAAGTTTTCGAGTTCTGTTTTTGATCATGTGATGTTGCTTTAAACTTATTTTGACGATACCGCTGTACAAACGAGCAGGGCTCCCTTGCAGGAGCAGATCTTTTTTTTCAGATTACGTCAGCTACCAGCCCTGACCCCTACCCCCGTGCACGCTACAGTATATTTAAATGTTTGTGTCCGAATTTCAGTTTGTTTCCGTGCAACTTGCTGATATTGTACAGCTTTCTTAAACTGGGTTTCCACGGTTTTCAGGTTGTGCTAAAATAGTGAAAGTGCAGCCTGACTCATTTCACCACCAAAAAATGTAATATAAAAAGCATGTTGGGAAAAAATAACGAAAGCATTACACAAATAATAATAAAAAAACAGCAGTCCAGAAGAAAGCGCTGTGTACTATCCTTGTATTATTTACTAAACATTTAGACTACATATATTTATTATTATTATTATTATTATTATTATTATTATTATTATTATTATTATATTATTATTATTATTATTATTAATTAGTCATTTAGCAGACACTTTTATCCAAATCATCTTACCTAGAGTCTAGGGGTGAATTATACTTCAACAACAGTGCTGCTGCACAGTCATTTACAAATAGACCTCTGTTTTACGTCTCATCGACGTGTATATGTGTGTGTGTGTGTGTGTGTGTGTGTTTTCCTACAGAACCTTAGCATCATAAAATCTGATCCGTATAGTCTATAAACAGAACTTAAATATCAGCACTTTAGGTTAATGATATTGTAGCGTTGTACAGAAAATGAGACACGCAGAGCCATAGATGCAGTTCTTGAATCCACAGTTCATTCACTGCTCAACACCGTGGTAAATTGATTTGACGTTCAATAGTCATATATATACACGACCTTTGCTCCCTCCGTGAATTCTATAAATAATTTGTGAAAATCAGTACACTATTCCATATATGCACATATGCGTCTACAGCAATAAGGGTTCATTAAATACGCATCACCTGGGCTTTCCAAACACCTTTAATTTAAAAAAGACCAATTGTGAATTTTTTCACAGACTTTTGTGTATCTGTGAATTGTACCAATAATCTATCAAAAGTGATGCACTAGCCTATAGATGCATATACTTACCAGATATGAACAAAATAGGAAAGATATCCTCAACCACAGCAGCCACAGTTTTTAAACCACTGTTTGTCTAAAGAAGACAAGTTGTGAATTGTTTCACAGCCTCTGTGAATCTATGACACAGTGGATCATTCATAATTCTATTCCCATTTGTAGAATTATAAGTAAATCACAATTCAAGCACCTGAACTGAGTACAAAAATACTAGTAGAAATCCCTAACATATGTGGAAGATAAATTTATAATTGTGTTGTATAGATTTGTTGCATAGTTTTAGCATTTATATAGGAAGGAGTGACTTCCATTACATGAGAGTAGGTGTTAAAACATCATGCTGATATTGGACTTGGCTCTTGCCAAGATAAGACATAGCTTTACTGTAAACTAATGAGATCCATCTGCATTTCCTTCCATCTGATGATGCAGATATCCTTCTGCCTGGAGTTGATAGCTGAAGTGTAATGCTGGCTCCAGGGATCAGCCTATTTTGCCTCCCTGGCGCATCAGCACACACAACGGCTGCGATGCTGGCTACAGGAATCAACTACAGTTGGGCTTCCCTAGTGCATCCACAACTGTCTGGATTGAGCTATGTAGGGTACTTCTCAGGGCTCTTCAACAGCGAACCTTCCATCCTCTGTGTTTCGTCGACTAGCCCACCACACCTCAAGCTAGCTCGACAGTGATTCTGGTGTCACAGCATCGCTCCCCTCCGACCCCCACTCAGCTAACCCCAGCTTACTAACCTTCCTTTACATTGGCACTGCTGTCCTTCTTTACATTGCCGTCAAATGCCGAGAAATGAAGATTTTACCACTTCAAACAAACAAATTAAAACTTAAACTGATTAATTGAGGGTGAAGTGCTTGGGCCACTAAGCCACAGTAGTGTCATTGACTGCTTTGCCACCTTTAAAAGTAGGAGGTACACTTTGATGTGTCCACCCACAAAATAAGCATCAAAAGAGAGAAACAGGAGGAGCAGTTCTGTAATATAGGTTGTGATATTTGTTTGGGATCTTACTTTTTTATCAGATTTTATTCCTAATTATTTTCCAGTTTTTTTTTTTTTATTTTATTTAGTTCATTAGTTGAATTTAGTGTTGCCCCATTGTGGATGATACTATTTAAGATGTTCCATGTGTCTGAATTATTGGGTTAATTTTGAGCAACAATTAACAAAAGGGTGAAACTTAAATAAAGATTTTTTTCTAATAGTATAATATGACCTGCATGTCTTCTTATTTCTCTCTCTCTCTCTCTCTCTCTCTCTCTCTCTCTCTCTCTCTCTCTCGCTCTCAAAATAAAATCCAAAAAGTATTTTGGCTACATAGTACAGCCATTTTTGTGCCTTTTGTTGGTGTTGGATGGATGGGGACAGAGTGGACTTTAATTTCTTTATTTGGATAGAATTTAAATAAGTCATATTAGATCAGTGTCTAACACAAACTATGAGACAGGTATACTTTTAGCCAACCTTGACCAAAAATAACCTTATTTTGATAGATTTTACACCCGTTGTTACTCTAAAAATACCTGATGAAAAGACGTTTTGGGGGCTTTAAAAAAAATCCTGGGGGAGTATACCCAGACCCCCCTTAAAGAGGCTTAGGCCCCTATCCACGAATCTCTAGTGACGTCTCTGGGCACAACAGTGTGGGATATACTCTAATATCCACACGCTCCAGGTGCGTTATAAGTCACGAGGCGAAGTCGCCCAGGCGTATTCCACACCCTGAAGTGCCTTATTGCGCGTATAAAATAGATCAACCAACATTACAAAAACAAAAAACAAACAAAAAAACATGTTTAAATTAACAACATATTTAAAGATATTTTTCTTTACAATGTGTTTTTATACATGCAATGTTAATATACAGTATTTTTTAAAAATGACCATATCGGTTGTTGCAGGTCTGTGACCAAGAGCTGCGTCCAGTAAATCATATTATTTACTTTTTTTGCTGTCTGACCGGCTTTATTGTTAAGATTTTTATTTTTTTTGTAATCTTCTTTTATTTTTTACATTTTTTTCACAACATTATTTTGCGCTGTGGTTTAGTCCTGTATTTCTCAATTCCTGTGAAATCTTTTGGTAGACTCTATCATTTCGTTCAGCACATGTTAACCTTGCCCCCAGCTTTGCTCAGCACCAAGCCAGTACCAGATATCTTGAGAGGCCAGAGTTTTACGGTTTTGGCTGTGCTCGGCTTGACAAAACGACAAGTGTGAAACTAGCCATACCATGAGAGCTCGGCTCAACTCGGTTCCCATGTGCAAGTGTGAAAAGTCTATCAGTGAGTCAGTCTGTGGCAGAGGTGGGACTGGAACTGGTGACCTTCTGGTTATAAGCCCTGGACTTTACCCACTGGACCACACTGCCTCCAAAAGACTGTGAAGCAATTCATAATTGGTGTTTTTTAAGTTAAAGGTGGTTTGAAAAGCCCAGGTGATACGGTTGCCGATTTACAGAGTATTTAATGAACCTCGTTTGCTCTAGGCACATATATGGAATATTGTATTGATTTTCACAAATTATTTATAGGATTCACAGTGGAAGCAAATATTATGTATATGTTCACAACTGTTCAGGTCTACGTTAAAGCTAGTTTGGAAAGCTTAGGTGATGCAGTTTTGAATATCAAATGAATATCGAACGTCAAACCAACTTTACCACGGTCTAATTAACTGGGTGCTAGCTGAACATGCTGTAATAACTGTCAGTCCCAATGACAAAGAAGTGTTTAGTCCAGTACATTTTTGAAATATTAGTAGTAAATCTACAATAGGCTACCATACTTGCCTTTATTTCCCACTACATATTAATCTTATAACAAAATATAGATGAAAAAAATGTAATAAATAAATACCAGAATATAAAAATTCTGCAGTGAAAGTGCAACGCTTTCACCGGTAGAATGTGGTTATATATATTTTTTATTCTTGTTGTTAGGATCACACAAGTTCAACACATTTCTGAGAAGATACTGTTGTAATCCAGTGGGACTTTCTGTAGTATTAAGTCTTGCAGCAAGCTGATGTTAAGACCTGTAGTTGTCTTTTTTAACACATTTGTGGAAACATTTTTTTTTTTCATGTTTTCATACTTTTAAAAACAATTCTTGCTCAATGAATTTGCTCAAGCCTGGTGTTGTCAGTAGACGGCAGCAATAATATAGCTATGCTAATTTAATACATATTTGGCACAAACATTAATACCCATGCTACTTAAAGCTAGTGTATAATGGATTGCATTTTATTGCTAAAGAACAGAATAGTCTATGTTAAAGCAATACTTGTAAATGGCTTCCTTAATTATTTATGCATTTATTGCATACATGCCAACAGTCCTTATATGGCCGGAACAGTCCCGATTTCCTTGCAAATGTCCCGCATCCCGATGCATAGAAGGAAATTCCCATAGAAAAAAAATTAATTTATTCTGCACAGTAAAGTCAGTGAAAACCACATGCTGTGCTTGTGTGGCTGAAAATATCTGCTGATCACTAAATTATACAAAGGTAAGAACGCTTCATTATGTCTGTTTTTATTGTCATGGTGATCGTGTGGTGTTGAGCTAGGGGGAATACATCTATTATATGATTGTGACGGGGAGCGAATGAATCCGAATCAACAATCTCCCTCTTGACCGGTGAGGGCACTGTACAACAGGAGCTACGGGCTTCCTACTGAATGGTTGGGCAGTTCATCCCAGGGACAGTCGGGAGCCGGCCATTCAAGAAGAGGGCAGCGTTACGGTACCTGGAGTCATCGCCCTAGTACGGTGAGCGAAGTTTCAGTCATGAATTGGAGGAGACGTGATTGAACTAGCTATCGGAGGGGGTGGGGCTTAGGGTACTTTAGGGGGACGTGACGCCGTAATCGGCTCCTTTGTTGTGGTTAATGGGAGGAGACAAGGACGGAACCTTGAATGAAGTGTGGGTTCATTGAGAAGTGTTGTGTTTGTTTTGCCAGACGGCTGATACGAAGCTGGAGCTGCAGCGAGAAGCCCGGACCTGAACGCGCACGAGCACCAGCAATCAGAGCACCGCACCTGCACCAGAGCACCCAGTCTGGAGACATGTTTTGTGTTTATTAGTTCGGGACTGCAACCCCTTTGTTTTGTAGCTGGTAATACCAATTGCTGGGTAGAGCCAGCTTTATTATTTGAAACCCGGTTTAAAGGGCATTAAAGAAACCTGACCGGTAAACTTTGTGTTTGTCCTTTGTTGGAGCACCTCAAATCACCTATACACTGGAGCACTACAAACCACTTTGCCACAATGATAATGAGTGTTTTTTGCGTATGACTCCTCACATGTGTATGATGTGTATGAGCATCCTGCTGAACAGTTTCCAAATGTTGGCAAATTTGTTATTGCACAGATTTTTTTTTTTTATGGATGGCTATGGCATGGACTGGACCTCCAGCCCACATTGTCCTTGATCCAATCCTGCAGCCTGATGGCGACTTCTGCCATTGCCTTTTTTCTTTCTCGAAAAACTACAAAAACAAAACAAAAAACTCCTGCATTACTGCTCCTGACCTGACTCCTCCTCCAGCACTGTATCCCATATGACACAGATGGCTTTAGTAGCACGTGTGGGTGGTGACATTCAGGAAGCAACACACAGACAGGCAGTATTGAGGTTGAAACTTAGACACTGCGGTGCTAAGTGCGTTTATTAAACAAACAAAAGAGTTGAACAAAAAAACAGCGCACGGCACTTGAGGCCAAAATAAATGCACAAGAAAACAGACAGTGGACGAACACTAAACAAGTACCATGCTGGTGCTTCCAGCAAGTTGTAGCAATTCTTACTCTCTTTTTTGCATTCTTCTTCTCCACACCTGTTCACCATTCACCGAACACACAACCCTGAGTGAGTAAAATGTGCCTCTATATATACTGTTGTGCCGGGATTGAATTACCAATTAATTATTCACTTGAATCCCAGCACGTGAACTAGTTTGTCCAGCCCCGTGCTCACATACTTTATCTGCACATGAAGTGATTATGCAACCCCCTTGCCTAAATACAACTATATATTGTAAATCACTCATGCTACACAGACCCATTTATATTCCGTGCACCAATACCTATACACCAACATTAACAAACCACATGCAACACAGAACACAAAATCCACACATGGGCTGGGCACACTGCCACAACCCCCCTTTAAAGTCGTGCAATGTTTTAGATGCATGCTTCCTATGGAGTGTGGAATGTGCTGCTGTGTCACATAAATAGTGACTGTGGAGAGAGAGGTATCAACTTTCTAAGCTGCATGGAAACCTGGCCACTGATAACACGGTATTGGCTTTTTAAAATGTATGTATTAATGTAACTGTTTATTTTATTAATCGTAACTTTTCTTTTTGTAATGCAATGCAGGAAATGTTATAGGCTTCTTTTTTGTCATGTCCCCTTGATTTGAGTAAAAACTGTCAATTTAGTGGATATTAACTCTATGGAACATGTACTGAGAATTACACATCATGGAGTTTTTTAGACCAAGATAGATGTATAGTGTTATTATACTAAGCCTCCTGCGGCTCGATAAACCTCTCCAGGACATAAGTCTAATTATAAAAAATCGTTCTCATGAATAATTGAAATGCAATTGATGGAGATTTATGGGGTATGATATTAAACTTGTGTTCCCATTAGGGTTTTCAATTAGCTAGACAGATGTTGTAATGCTGCTTGCGGTTCTTCCTTCACTCTTGGGACACTGGGACATTTTCCAAAGCTCTATTCCATTAAGGTGCAATTTTAACCGTTTCTACTGAAAGGGAAAAACTTACATTCAACTCTAAGTAATACTACTGATAGCTTCGAACCTCTAAAGACCATGTAACATCCTGAGCAGTTTTTCAAACAGAATTGTATGGGACTTTTCAAGGACGTGCTTCAGTTGAAATCAGAACTGCACTGATATAATAATTTGAACTATTCACATGTTTCTTGATATGTTGTCAGAAAAAGTTGCCATGAAGTTGCCTGTTGTTCAAAAAAATAAATAGGATTTTTTGGGGGTATGTTTAACTGTTTTTTCTGACTCTCCTACTGTTAGGCCTACAAAATCACAAGTCAAAAGAAATTGGGATACATACATATTTTATAAGCAACAGCAAGCCATTAAATATCACCTGCTAATACCTTTGCTGTCACACATGAGACGGATGATTCTGCTTGACAGGATCGGGATCCCAGTTGGAACTGTAACTCACATATCTTAGCAGCTTTGGGTTACAGCTCTTGTATAATGATTAAAACAAATGTGGCAATATTTTGTCAGGTTGTAGTATTTGAAATATTGAATTGTTATATGTATTTAAAGGTTATTTTCTTCTTATTGCCCAAACTAAAATATATTAAAATATTGTTTAATTATTAGTGTACATAACTAAGTGTAAGAGAGAATTTCTGTGGAACAATTACATGAGCTACCAACTTTAAGTTGTCACAAATGTATTTTTTCACAGATCAAGAATCTGAGACTGTTCAGACAAACAGAAGGAGTGAGATGTAAAATAAAATTGATGTTTTGCATTCATCCAAATTATAGCATCCAAAATTTTAAATCACTTCATTAGATTTGGTAGTGCGATTATGTAGTATGGCCACAAAAACAAGTATCAGGAAAGCAAATAAACTTGTCAGTTGTCTTAGCACTAGAACACACTGCAGGCATCACATACTGCTGCAGCACTCAAATTGCTACATTGTTAATGTCTGCTCCTGCAGCTTCAGCTCTAGCTCACACACAAGGTTAAGCTTTTTATTAAACATCATTACTTAAACTCTTTTCTAAGTAATATTTTCAACATCATGCCTCTTAAATGTAAAAGGAAACAAAACTCTAGACAGGCAAACACTTTCCCACAATGCAAGAGTTATTAACTCTACATTATAAATACATTGCAATAGTTATAAACTCTACGCATTTCAACAGATATTAACTCCACATTATAAATACATTGCAAAAGTTATTAGCTCTACATTATAAATACATTGCAACAGTTATTAACTCTAGACATTGCAACAGTTATTAATTCCACTTTATAAATACATTGCAGCAGTTATTAACTCTGTTATAAATTAAAAATATGTTTTAAAAGCAAAATCCTAAAAAAATATACAGTGCCTATAGGAAGTATTCACCACCGTTGGACGTTTTCAGTTTGTTGTGTTACAACCTGAAATCTTGAAGTATTCACCCCCTTTGCTATCACACTCCTAAATAAGCTTCGGTGCAACCAACTGCCTTCAGAATTCACACAATAAATTAAAATGAGTCCATCTGTGTGCAATAAAAGTGGTTCACATGATTTCAGATTAAATAAGAACATAAGAACATAAGAAAGTTTACAAACGAGAGGCTATGACCCCTGGTCCTTGTTTCTTTTTTTCAGGTCGAAAAAGTTCCTTGGGTTGACATTGTCAATACCTTTTAGAATTTTGAATGCTTGAAATTATTTTAGCCTGTCTGCGTATGGCATGCATTTTAAACCCGGAATAATTCTGGTCGCTCTTCTTTGCACTCTTTCTAGAGCAGCAATGTCCTTTTTGTAGCGAGGTGACCAGAACTGAACACAATATTCAAGATGAGGTCTTACTAATGCATTGTACAGTTTTAAAAATACTTCCCTTGATTTAAATTCAACACTTTTAACAATGTATCTGAGCATCTTGTTGGCCTTTTTTTTTTATAGCTTCCCCACATTGTCTAGATGAAGACATTTCTGAGTCAAGAAAAACTGATAAGTCTTTTTCATAGATTCCTTCTTTAATATCAGTATCTCCCATATGATATTTATAATGCACATTTTTATTTCCAGCGTGCAATACCTTACACTTTTCTCTATTAAATGTCATTTGTCAGATGTCTGCCCAGTTCTGAATCTTGTCTAGATCATTTCGAATGACCTTTGCTGCTGCAACAGTGTTTGCCACTCTTCCATTTTTGTGTCGTCTGCGAATTTAACAAGTATGCTTATTATACCAGAATCTAAATCATTAATGTAGATTAGGAATAACAGAGGACCTACTCCACTGGTTACCACATTCTATTCTGAGGTTTCTCCTCTAATCAGTACTTTCTGTTTTCTACATGTTAACCACTCCCTAATCCATGTACATGTCTCTGTAAGGTCCCACAGTTGGGTAGTGCATTCAAAGCAAAAATACTACCATGAAGAACAATGAACTTTCAAAACACCTCTGGTAAAAAGTTGTGGAAAGGCACAGTTCAGGGGAGGGGTATAAAAAGATTTCAAAGGCACTGAATATCCATTGGAGCACAGTCAAGTCGATCATTAAGAAATGGAAGGTATCGGCACCACCCAGAATCTGCTTGTAGCAAGCTGTCCTCCCAAACTGAGCAGCCGGGTAAGAAGGGTATATTGTACAGAGAAGCCACCAAGAGGCCAATGACAACTGTAAAAGACCAACAGCGTTCCATGGCTGAGATGGGAGATACTGTCCTTGTGTCAACAATAATTGAGGTACTAAATTTGGCCTGTATGGAAGAATGGCAAAAAGGAAGACATTTCTGAAAAAAGCCCATATAAAATCCTGCTTGGAATTTACATAAGGGCATGTGGGAGACTTTGAAAAGATGTGGCAAAAGATTCTGTGGTTCGATGAAAAAAAATTGAACTATATGGCCTAAATGGAAAGCATTATGTCTGGCACAAACCCAACACAGCACATTGTAGTGAAAAAATTAAGCTGACAGATGGTTTTTGATTAAAAAAAACTTTATATACAAGAAAGGTGTACCTCCAATACAATCATATCAGCACGCTATTCAAAGTGACTTCGGACAAGACCTTAGTACAGCTCAGTGCATATATTTGTATCAGAAAGCATGGATGTCCATGGACTCAATTCCAAAGAGATGAAAAGACTGACAAAACTTTACAATGTTGGGTATTTATACCTTTATAAGCAATGGTTGACTCCACTCCCATTTGTCTTACTTCTGTCCAATGACAGGGGTTTCCACTCTATCATTGCACATTCCCTCTGTGGGGGAAAAGGGGGGCTGCATACCACGTTGTACCTAGCAGGGCGCATCCATCTTGTCTTTCAGTTCCCCTCCCCCATCTTACACTATCTCTGCTAATCTCCTGCCTTTTGGTGTTTAGCTCAGACAGGTATCTGTGACAGAGTCGTGTTAGGCTATGCAAAACGTTAGTTTACCTACCGTAAACCTGGCTCCCTGAAAGAAAAGTTGGCCACCAAACATCATTATGGGATACACTTCTGCCTATTGGTAGGTGTCACTAAGCTCTTTCTATCAAAGCTGCCGATAGGCCCTCTCCCCTCGGTAACCCCCTCGGTCCCGCCTCCTGAGGGTAGGGGAGATACACTCTCTTTCGCAACGAAACCATGATGTTAACTGAAGTCAGAAAGCCAGCCGGTAAGCCAACACCATCATATGCAGTCAATACTGTGTCTGCAATCCAATCCGAAGGTCGCTGCTACGAAAGGGGCTGACCTTGGGTCCGTGATCCATGGCAGACGAAGAGCTGGTCAGATTGATGCAGCGCTCGCATCCTATCCATATAACATCTCAAAGTTCAAATTCTTATCCTCCTCCGTAGCAAATAGTGGAGAATGAAAGGACTCCAGTTCCACAGAATGATTCAAGTAGAAGGCTGTAACCAATTTGGGGAGAAAAGCGGGGTTTGCTCGCAGTGACACTCTGTTACCATCATACCAAATATGCATGCAGGAGCTATGCTCAGACAACGCCTGCAGCTCACTAACCTGCTTTGTGGAGGTGATAGCCAAGAGGAAGGCTGTCTTCATGGACAGGTGCTTCAACTCGATGGAGTATATAGGCTGAAACTGGGAGAGTGGCTCTCCTAGGAGGGTGCAATCGCCGAGCACCTCGGAAAAACCTGGTAGGCAAAAAATGTGTGCCCAGGGACACTGACTCAACGGGGGCATGGCAAGCAGAAATAGCCGCTAGGTAAACCTTCAGTGTGGAAGGTGATCTACCAGCCTCAAGCAGATCTTGCAGAAACTGCAAGATGACAGGCATGGGACTGGAGATTGGATCATGACCATTAGTACAGCACCAATCTTGGAAACATTTCCTCTTATAGGCATACAGTGACCTAGTGGAATGCGCCCTGGTGCAATGCACCCTAGCATTCTGCAGCATACCCAAGACCGTATATGACAGTCCTAAGGCTGACCAGCAATCCCTTTCAGGGGCCAGACCCATAGCTGGAGCATACCTGAGAAGATCCCCGCGAAGCGGGATTTCCCAGGGCGGGCCGTTCAACAGCTGGCACAGGGATGAAACCCAGATTCTCCTGGGTCACCTGGGGGCCACTAGGAGTACTGACGCCTTCTCCGACCGAGCCTTTTAGAGAAAGGCCGGGAGCAATGGCAGAGATGGGAATGCGTAAAGGAGTGCTCTGGGCCATATGTAGGCTAAGGCATCGACGCCGAATGGACTGCTGCAGCGGTGGAGGGAGTACCAGAGGGGACAGTGTGTCGTCTCCGTCAAGGCGCAGAGATCGACCTGCACCGTCACAAAATGTTCTCAAATACGCTCCAGCACCTGAGGGGGGAGCCGCCACTCCAACGGATGTGGGCCCTCCCTCAAGAGGAGGTCTGCTGCCCGATTCTCCACGCCCATAACAGGCGTCGCCCAAAGGGACAGTAGGTTCTGTTGGGCCCAAATCAGAAGCCTGAACGCTAGACGATGCAACCCCGGGGACCGAAGGCCATCCTGGTGGTTGACATACGCCACTACTGATGTACTGTCTGTGCTGATCAATACATATCTGTTCTGCACCACGGGTAGGAAGTGCTGGAGGGCAAGGAACACTGCCTGCAGCTCCAGCATGTTGATATGCAGGGACGTCCAACAGTCCGACCAGGGTCCGCTGACTCATTTGCCTTCACAGACCATGCCCCAACCCGAGTTGGAGGTGTCCATCGTCACCACCCTGCGGTTGTAAACCACTCCCATTTGGACTCCTTGGCACAGGTGAGAGGGAATCCTCCACCAACGCAGGGCCGGCGTACACATGAGGCACACTGTCAGCTGATGGTGCCTGTCGTGTTTGAGATGTAACCGGAACGCATTGAGACATGCTTGTAGCAGGCGCATGCGCAGTAAACCCAGCTCGATGGCTGATACCGCTGCTGCCATCAGACCCAGTAGTTGCTGGCACAAAACAAGGGGCACCCTTGATTCCTGTCGAAACAGGGAGAGGTGGTGTTGTAGAGCTGCTACCCTGTCGTCCGACAGGTATGTGCGCATCGCAGTGGAGTCCAGCCGGAGCCCCACATGTTATGCACTGCACCGACATCAGTCGACTCTTGGCATTGTTGATGGTGAGGACCAGCCTCACTAGATTCTACGTCACTAGCGCCAGGTTGGCCACCACTTCCACCCGCGACTGGGAACAGATCAACCAGTCGTTGAGGTAATTCATCACCCTGACTCCTTGCAGCTGCAAGGGGGTGAGTATAGCATCTATGCACTTTGAAAACATACTCTAGGGAGAGGCCGAATGGCAGCGCGGAAAACTCACACGTGTTGCCCTGAAAGGCGAAGCAGAGATATTTCCTATGCTGTGGACGAATGGGAACGTGAAAATACGTGTCCTGTAAGTCCACCGTGGTGAACCAGTTGCTCGATTGGACAGACTGGAATATGTGATGATGAGTCAACATGTGGAACCCTTTCTGTTTCAGAAACCGGTTGAGAAACCGCATGTCCAGAATGGGGAGAAAGCCACCATCCATCTTTGGTACCAGAAAGTATGTCGAATAGAACCCCTCTCCGAGACAGGTGGGATCTACGAGACGAATGGTGCACTTGCCCAGCTAGGCTTCCACTTCGGTCTGGAGCACCAAGGCCTGAAGCAGATCCACCGCGTATGTAGTCATGACACAGTAAAAGAAGGGGGTCCCAAGCGAAACTGAAGCGTGTAACCGTATTGCACTGTTGCGAGCACCCACACATCGGAGGTGCAAGCGCGCCAGTAGTACACCTTTGTGCTGTGAATTGGGTCTGAGGCCTGGGGCGGCTGAGGCTAAGGCTGGGGTGGGCCTAGCGGTGGCGGTTGCCTAGGGCGGAAACCCTGGAACCACTAGGTTGTTACGGCATGGGCTGGCAACGGCCACGTCCACCACACTGAGGGAGGGTCCTGTCTCTCGCCTTAGATGAGGCCTGTAGTCAACTTCCCCCAAATAAAATGGGAAAACCCGGTGGGTAGCACGAAGGATGAAATAGAAATGGTGGAAATGACAAATGACTGCTTCCTAACACAATTTGTCGAGGCACCAACTAGGGGGGAGGCATGCCTTGATTTAGTCTTTTCAAATAACGAAGATAGAATAACTAAAACAGAGGTCAGAGAACCACTGGCAAACTCAGACCACAACATGGTCTCATTTGAAGTGTTTTTTAAAACCCTCAAAGTAATGACTAAAGCTAAGGTTTAGAATTTTAGAAAAGCAAACTATGAAGGTATGAAACAGAGACTAACAGAAGTAGATTGGAGTAAAATAGAGAAAACACCCACAGAAGAAGGATGGTTGTTCTTCAAAAATGTAGTACTAGAGGCGAAAAACAATTACATCCCTAAAGTAGACAAATCTAAATGTAAAACTAAATTGCCAAAATGATTTAATAGATCAATAAAAAATTAAAAAAAATCAGCGAAAAAAGGCACTTTACGAGCATTAAAAAAGGACCAAAAAGAAAGTATGCAGAAAGAGTACACAGAACTGCAAACGCAAGTCAAAAAGGAAGTTAGAAAGGCCAAGAGAGAAATAGAAATGAACACTGCTAAGGGAGCTAAAACCAATTCCAAAATGTTTTTCCAATATTACAACAGCAAGTGAACATTCAATGTTTAAGAGATACAAATGGCAAAATCGTAGATGAAGAAAAAAAAATAGCAAATATATTAAATTATTACTTTACACAAGTTTTTACAAAGGAAGATACTGACACCATGCCCCACATGTCGTCCAGTTCCTATCCAGTTTTAAATAACTTTAGCATAACTGAGGCAGAAGTGTTAAAGGGACTAGGAGCTCTTAAAATAAACAAATTTCCTGGACCGGGTGAGATCCTCCCAGTAGTACTCAAAGAAATGAAAGAAGTAATTTACAAACCGCTAACCAAGATCATGCAGCAGTCTCTTGACACAGGGGTGGTACCGACAGACTGGAAAATTGCAAACATAATACCGATCCACAAAAAGGGAAACAAAACTGAACCAGGTAACTACAGATCAGTAAGCCTGACTTCTATTATATGCAAACTTATGGAAACTATACTAAGATCCAAAATGGAAAATTACCTATATGGTAACAGGGTCCTGGGAGACAGTCAACATGGTTTTAGGAAAGGGAGATCGTGTCTAACTAACTTGCTTGATTTTTTTGAGGATGCAACATCGATAATGGATAATTGCAAAGCATATGACATGGTTTATTTAGATTTCCAGAAAGCTTTTGACAAAGTCACGCACAAAAGATTAATTCTCAAACTGAACGAGGTAGGATGTCTCTGTGATCCTGCACTGCAGGTTCGGGCACACAGGGTCCTTGGGCATACCTCCCACCGGCAGAGCCTTAACCAAGGCTGCAATTGTGGAGTCCACAGGGGGAAACCCGGCCAGGCCCAGCTTCTCTGCACCCTCCAAGTAGACCAGAGGAGAACCTTGTCTCAACGGCGCCGGCGCTGTAGCTCAGAGGGTCCAAGAGAAATGCACCTCCTCCATAAAATCAGCGAAAGTTGGGAAGAGTTGAGCTCGGGGATCCACGTCATGGGGTCGAAAGACGGAATGGCATGGCTGTCTGTGCTGTCCATGGGACCTACAGGTATGCCTCCGTGTGCCCCATAAGCGCAGGCACGGACCCTGCCAGTGGCGGCGCACTAGTAACTGAGGCAGCCTCGGAACTAGGGGCCATATCAGCCTGGAATTCGGGCTCTGCCTCAACCTCCATATCTGGAGGGAAAGTGGACTCCCCCCAAGAGGCGGCGATAGAGAGAGTGTCCTAGTCCAAACAGGGTGCCCGGTCGATCCGCTTGCCCTGCTCTCCCACGGAGGGGATGGGGTGGTACAGAGCCTGCAACCAGCTCAGGGGGTGGGGGGGATGCTACACGGGGACCCACGACCGGAGCCAGTACGGCCTGCCTCTCCAAAAGCTCCATGATCCGACCGATCTGAGCTTTCATGTCCATGATGTCCCGCGTTTGCCGGGACTTCTTCACCCGTTTAGCTGGAGGTGACGGGGAGCGGCTGCGGGTAGACATGGACGTCTGAGCAAAGATCTCCCCTGAGGGGTTCTGTGATGGGGTCGGGAGGGGTCCGCTGCGGGGGATGAAGAACGCCCCCATGTGACTCTCTCCAGGGGGGTCGCGGCACATGAGGCTGAAAAGCCACGCAGATGTCGCAGGCGCCTTTCAGGGGTGAGGCGTCGTGATCGGGGCCTAGGCACCAAGCGCACATGCTTCGCCTGTCCTCCTGCGGGATATTGGTCCCACAGGCCTCACAGGCATGGAAGCCAGCCCTGCCTGTCATAGCGAGGGGTAGAGAAACCATCGTGTCCACTAAGCACCAATAGATACCGCGCTCACCGCTTGCACCGGGCAACGCAAGCTCCAGGCCCCGCATACACCGCGTAGTGTGCCGCTCCAGCACGCTAGCCTGTATTGATACAGCAAGACAATGGGCACCATGCGCACCGTCGTACTGAAGTAGCATGGGCAGAGTCTTACGCAAAATCTGGCTCTTTTCATGTGCAAGTTAAAAAAAAATGGCTATAGAATATGAAAAGCGTTTGTTATTTTTTTAATGTATTTTTTTCTGAATATCTCCCTCCAGTGTGGTATTGAGTAAGACTTTTTTTAATCAAATCAATTTTTTGTCTTGATGCCCAAGGGGTTACCTTGAATTCAAGCCCTGAACCATGCCTGTGCTGTGTATACTTTGAAAGATAATGTGATTTATTTAAGGCCACAGCTCCCCAGGTGGAAATTGCCTGTGGGGGGCTGGGGGTTAAACAGGTTAAGTACCCAAAGGAGGCGGGACTGAGTGGATCACCGAGGTTAGAGGGCCTATCAGCAGCTTTGATAGAAAGAGCTCAGCGACACCTACCAATAGGCAGGAGCGTATCCCATAACGATATTTTCGTGGCCATCTTCGAATTGAAAGGGAACTGCACGTAGTTGGTTTTACCAATGGGAAATGTAAGAAGTCGAAATTTACACAATACTGTATAGAACTTAATGTAAAAGCATAGTAATGCAACTGAATTTGTAACCACATTAAAATTACTATAAAAACATTCACACATAATTTAAACATAATGATTAAAAAAAACTTAACTATAAAAGACACACATACACATAAAGTAAAACTTACAATTAATAACATAATTAATACCAGAAAGCCATCATTACAGTCCACCCTTTTTCTACTGAATTGTACAACTACAATTAAGTATAACCAAATTATTATGTATCTTATCAGTTATTCCTGAGCTTAATAAAGCTATTGAGCAAAATTATATTTTGTAATGAGTCAGAGACTGTTGTATCCAAGAATTAATTCGGTTGCTATGGTATTCTTAATAACATATTGCTTGCATGATTTTGTTCCCCTGTTGCAGCCTGTCACCATTGGTCACCCTTAAAAATCAGGATCAGGATTCTCACTTGCTATGCAATTTGAGCTCCATTATTCCTTTCCTTGAAATTGGGCTACCGCCTCACCTTGTTGCACTTCACTTCAGGTTTCCGCCGACCCTTTATTGGCAGTGAGCCTCTCTGGATCTCTCACTTGTTCTTAGCTTAGAGGGGGAATTCTTTCCCCCCACCTCCTTGTATTGGGGTCTGATGCTTTCCACCTACAGTCTGTTGAAACAGGATTTTCAAAATCATGTGTAATATTTCTGTTTTGTCTGCCAATCATAGCTTAAGTGACGCTGTTTAATATCATGACCACAGCATTGTTTGATCACTATGGCATTGGATTAAGTTCATCAAATGACAGTTAATTAACTGCAAACATTTCAGATACTAGGTGAGCGGTTATGTTTGTGTTAAATGGGGTGACTGCAGGGCATTGCCATACCACATGTGTATTAGTTTCATAACAACATGCTTTGTGCACCATATCACTATCCTTTCTTTGTAACCACTGTCTGAGATTAAACATAACATGTGTCAATATCATATTTATATTATTCAAAACAGTTTTACACGCTGGAACCATAATGATGTCTTCCTCCAGTAGGGGGGTGCTTTTTTTTTTGTTGGGCACTCCCTTGGATGGTCAATTTTGCAAAAGGTCAGTGTTATATTTTGAATTGATTTCCAAATACAAGTTTGACTGCTCATGTTATAATTATTCCTCAAGAAATAGGTATTATCCAGCCATTCTTTTGGTGTCTGGCATTATCCCTCCTCATATGTTCCTTCATATTGTTCTGACCATAATGTACTGTTTAGAGCATTATTATTGGACCATAGCCCTACCTCTAACTCCAAACATTGTTGAGTATACTGTTTAGTCTCATTGTTCCAATTGTAGAGGCACAGACTCTATAATCAAAGTTCATGCTTGATTCATTTAATATAAGGTGCTCTTCTTCTCATTTTCTCCATTGAAAGATGTGGTCAGATTTTCATATGAGTCTCCATGACTCCAGTGGTAGGATGCAAGTTCAAAGCCTTTTGGTCGTGCCTGTGGTTCCAGTGCACATTTAAACTGCAATTGTACATATTGTCCTTGTTTAATGCATGTCTTCTTCTGCATGGTTGCAGAAGGGTCCCATCTGGCTTCTGTTATTCTGTGGAGAGAGAGAATGATCGAATATAGTATATATTGTTATGCAGTTTTTATAACTTTCAGTTGTGAAATGTGATACCATTTTATTTATTTTTATAATGACTCCCACATACACATTGACCTTGTCGGTTACCATGTATGGACCGTGTTATTTTGGGTATAAAAAATACCCAAATTATTAAATACCCTGGTCACTCTGCTATTTCCTATGTTAATTTCAGATTAGCATATTTGCGGTCATTTTTAGCTTGCATCAGTTTTTTTGTTGAATACAAGCTTCAATTTTGAACTTTGCTAACCTGTACTGCACCTGTGTCAAGTTTTCAATTTGATTTTTTTATTTGAGCTCTTACTAATGGATTAGGATATTTTGGTAGCCTCATTATTCTCCATGCCATCATTTCATGCAGGCTTGTCCCTGTTTATCTGGAGGGTGTGGCCCCTATTTTGGCCAAAATTATTGAAATGGTTTGAGGCCAATTGTTTCCTTCTTTATGAAACAATCTATTTTTTAATGCAATCTTAAAAGTTTATGTAGCTTGTTCTGTCACTCCTAAACTCTGAAAAGTCTTATATGAAGTTGATGCTGGATTTATAATAGTTAATTTCTGATAATATTCTTATAACAATGACAACCTCTTATCAATTTCTATATTTATAGCTATCTCCAACCTGTACCAAATCAATCCCCATAATATTCTTGCTCAGTTCTAAATGAAAAAAAAAAAAACACAACATTCAGCATCATCAACACACCATCACTTTCCTTGAGCATACTGGCAAAAACCTTACATAATTAATCTGTATACCTCCAGAGGCAGTCTGCAAAACAGACCACTCACAATTTAGCTTTGTTTTGCAGGATAGTGGTTAATTTAAGTACATTTTCATTGTTACAGTAATTACTCTATCACTGCCCATTTGAATCAATTTCATTCCGCAGTTTCTTTCTCTCTCTCTCTCTCTCTCTCTCTCTCTCTCTCTCAGTATATTTACCTATAGCAAATATGTTGTCCATTTTTTAATCAAGTTCTAAAACCTTTTTAAAAATGTGCTAGTATGATTAAATACTACTCCATGCATTTTCAAAAGTTAACAAATTAATGTGTTAATTGGTGAAAAATAGAAAGTTTCTAAAACTTTACTGCTCCATTTATTTCATACAAATAATATAAAGATAGTTTTGGGTTTAAATTTAAATTTTACTTTAACCACGATGGAATTTAACCGTCAAAATACAAATTCATAAAGTAACAGCTTTAATTAAATTTATGAACAGTACTCCAAGGCCTTATTAATGTTACTTGCCATAATCCAAACCACGTCTGGTTTGCACCATAGCAAAAACATAATAACACTTGCATGTAAAGTTTAACAACTACGTGTAATCATGAGAATATTTTTAATAAAAATACTCCCGGTAACTTAGTTTGACCGATTTAACAATCTCCAAGAATTGTTTTCCCCCTCTAAGTTATCCATCAGCAGTTTTAAAACCATGCGCACTCACTCTTTTTTTTTTCATGCAGCCAGTGCTTGCTGCTGTGCTGGCTCCCCCCACCGCTGACTGTACAACTGTATTCAGCTAAGAATCCCACATACAACAGACAATAGATGTTTTTTTCTTTGTATGTTGCCATAGCTTATAACATACAGTATATTAAACATGTTTTTCAAAGCCTTTTAAATTATCGTTTGTTAAACCAGACAGTACTCAAATTTAACTTTTATTATTTGTTTTCCATTCAAAGAAAATGTTATCTTCCTGCTCAGCTCAGGCACGACCTAAACAATCATTAATACACAAATTCTCAAATTTCCTTTTTTTTCTGTTTTTTTAAGATGTTGCTTTATCTCCTTGCTTAAGCAAAACCAGTCTAACCCAAACAATCATTAATAAACGACTTCTTAATTACCATTACTCTACTTTGGAAACTACCTATTATAGCTCTTATCTGTATTCTATGTTTTGTCATCTTTTTTTTTTTACTGCCAGATTCCTTAATTCCACCATGTGTATAATTTCTGTTCGGTTTTACACTTGAATGGAAATAATCTTTTTTTTTTCTTTTGATGCTTGATTCACTTTGATTAGTGTTTGTTCTACATATGATATATCCTTGGCCATTTTAATTTGATTATTTTCCCTGTTGTATATAATACTGGGAAGTGCCACTAAGCGACCGAATCGTATATATCAATCTGGGAAATATAGTCTGGGGAGGTGATTGCAAAGGCCTACCTGCCCGTAGGTCTCACACACCAGGATTTTAAATTTATGTAACTCTGTTTGCCACAGCGGGACTTATGATAAGATATTTTTAATGTTACCTTAGCTCTTCACCAAGGATTTTAATTCACGTGACTCTGCTGCCTCAGCAGGTCTTACAGTTGAGATTTTAACGTTACTCTGGCTCTTCACCAAGATTTTTTATTACCTAACTCAGTTTGCCTCAGCGGGTCTTAAGGTCGAGGTTTTGACATCACCTGGCGCTTCACCAGGATTTACAATTTGCTGCTATTCTTTTTTTCTACTTATTCTTTCATTTTGTCCGTGGATTCCTGTAAGTCCCTTACACTTAGAAAATCACTATTTGACTCTACAGAGGGATCTTTCCACCGAGAAATTCTACACTGGGTATCTCAACTCACTAATTCTTTGCATTTCTCTTTCCCTTCACTATGTGTGATTTATTCAAATTTACTCACCGGATCATATAATACCACTGACGAATCTGAAACCGTACACTGTGAAACGTCGTTAAGGGTTGCTTTTCAGGAATCCCGGGGTTTTGGCACCAATCTGTAGTGAAAAAATTAAGCTGACATATGCTTTTAATTAAAAAACACTTTATATACAAGAAAGGTATACCTCCAGTACAATCATATAAGCACGAGATATAAACTGACTTTGGACAAGGCCTCAATACAGCTCAGTGCATACGTTTGTATCAGAAAGCACAGATATCCATGGAGTCAATTCGAAAGAGATAAAAGGCTGACAAAACTTTACAATGTTGGGTATTTATACCTTTGTAAACAATTGTTGACTCCACTAGCATTTGTCTTACTTCTGTCCAATGATAGGGAGATACTGAAATTGGAGAAGGAATCTATGAAAAAGACCTAGGAGTTTATGTTGACTCAGAAATGTCTTCATCTAGGCAATGTGGGGAAGCTATAAAAAAGGCTAACAAGATGCTCAGATACATTGTGAAAAGTGTTGAATTTAAATCAAGGGAAGTAATGTTAAAACTGTACAATGCACTTGTAAGACCTCATCTTGAATATTGTGTGCAGTTCTGGTCACCTCGCTATAGAAAAGATATTGCTGCTCTAGAAAGAGTGCAAAGAAGAGCGACCAGAATTATTCCGGGCTTAAAAGGCATGTCATATGCAGACAGGCTAAAAGAATTGAATCTGTTCAGTCTTAAACAAAGAAGACTACGTGGCGACCTAATTCAAGCATTCAAAATTCTAAAAGGTATTGACAGTGTCGACCCAAGGGACTTTTTCAGCCTGAAAAAAGAAACAAGGACCAGGGGTCACAAATGGAGTTTAGAAAAAGGGGCATTCAGAACAGGAAATAGGAGACACTTTTTTACACAGAGAATTGTGAGGGTCTGGAATCAACTCCCCAGTAATGTTGTTGAAGCTGACACCCTGGGATCCTTCAAGAAGCTGCTTGATGAGATTTTGGGATCAATAAGCTACTAACAACCAAACGAGCAAGATGGGCCGAATGGCCTCCTCTCGTTTGTAAACTTTCTTATGTTCTTATGTTTCCACTCTTATCATTGCACATTCCCTCGAGGGGGAAAAGGGGAGGCTGAATACCACGTGAAAGTGAATGTTAGAGTGGCCCAGTCAAAGCCCGGACTTGAATCCGATTGACTATCTGTGGCAAGACTTGAAGATTGTTGTCCACCAACGATCCCCATCCAATTTTACAGAGCTTGAACAATTTTGCCAAGAAGAATTGATGAATATTGCACAATCCAGATGTGCAAACCTGGTAGAGACTTACCCCAAAAGACTTACAGCTGTAATTGCTGCCAAAGGTGGTTCTAACAAGTACTGACTCAGAGATTTGAATATTTATCGAACCAAGACATTTCAGTTTTTTTTTCATTAACTGTTGTTTCACAATAAACATTCTCTTGCCTCTTCAAAGTGTTGAGTAGGTTGTGTAAATCAAAGGGAAAAAAAATAAATCTGGAGTTATACTCCTACCTAAAACCACTGCAGTTATACCAGTCTAAAACCACTGCAGTTATACTGCTATCTAAAACTACTGCAGTTAAACTCCTATCTACAACCGACAGCTATACTCCTACCTAAAACCACTGCAGTTATACTCCTATCTAAAACTACTGCAGTTAAACTCCTATCTACAACCGACAGCTATACTCCTACCTAAAACCACTGCAGTTATACTCCTATCTAAAACCACTGCAGTTATACTGCTATCTAAAACTACTGCAGTTAAACTCCTATCTAAAACTACTGCAGTTATACTCCTATCTACAACCAACAGTTATAAACCTACCTAAAACCACTGCAGTTATACTCCTATCTAAAACTACTGCAGTTAAACTCCTATCTACAACCAACACAGTTATAAACCTACCTAAAACCACTGCAATTATACTCCTATCTAAAACTACTGCAGTTAAACTCCTATCTATAACCAACACAGTTATACTCCTACCTAAAACCACTGCAGTTATACTCCTATCTAAAACCACTGCAATTATACTCCTATCTAAAACTACTGCAGTTAAACTCATATCTACAACCGACACAGTTATAAACCTACCTAAAACCACTGCAGTTAAACTCCTATCTACAACCGACAGTTATACTCCTATCTAAAACCACTGTAGTTATACTGCTATCTAAAACCACTACAATTATACTTCTATCTAAAACTACTGCAGTTAAACTCCTATCTACAACCGACACAGTTATACTCCTATCTAAAACCACTGCAGTTACACTCCTATCTAAAACTACTGCAGTTAAACTCCTACCTAAAACCACTGCAGTTATACTCCTACCTAAAACCAACACAGTTATACTCCTATCTAAAACCACTGCAGTTATACTCCTATCTAAAACTACTGCAGTTAAACTCCTATCTACAACCGACACAGTTAAACTCCTATCTACAACCGACACAGTTATACTCCTACCTAAAACCACTGCAGTTATACTGCTATCTAAAACCACTGCAAATATACTCCTATCTAAAACTACTGCAGTTAAACTCCTATCTACAACCGACACAGTTATACTCCTACCTAAAACCACTGCTCCTACCTAAAACCACTGCAGTTATACTAAAACCACTGCAGTTATACTCCTATCTAAAACCACTGCAGTTATACTCCTATCTAAAACCACTGCAGTTATCTCCTATCTAAAACTACTGCAGTTAAACTCCTATCTACAACCGACACAGTTAAACTCCTATCTACAACCGACACAGTTATACTCCTACCTAAAACCACTGCAGTTATTCTCCTGTCTAAAACCACTGCAGTTATACTCCTATCTAAAACCTGCATCTATCTAACCACTGCAGTTATACTCCTATCTAAAACTACTGCAGTTAAACTCCTATCTACAACCGACACAGTTAAACTCCTATCTACAACCGACACAGTTATACTCCTACCTAAAACCACTGCAGTTATTCTCCTGTCTAAAACCACTGCAGTTATACTCCTATCTAAAACCACTGCGGTTATACTCCTATCTAAAACCACTGCAGTTATACTCCTATTTAAAACCACTGCAATTATACTCCTATCTAAAACTACTGCAGTTAAACTCCTATCTACAACCGACACAGTTATACTCCTACCTAAAACCACTGCAGTTATTCTCCTGTCTAAAACCACTGCAGTTATACTCCTATCTAAAACCAGTGCAATTACACTCCTATCTAAAACCGCTGAAGGCAGTCATTATGACGGTTACATTTTAAACAACATCAGCATTAAAATAAAAAACAAACTGTCAGATACAACTCAAAAGTTTTATTCAAGCACATCATATCAAACATCTGCAAAGCCGAAACGCTGTATTTAAATGAACAATTAAAATGGTTTAGTTTCTAACTTACCACATATAAAGCACTACTTCAAAAAAAGGAAACTATAATAAAATAAACATTTCAAAAGAAACTAGCGTGTAAACAGGTATGTAAAAAAACTAAAAACTATTTTTTGTTTTATTTAAAACAAAAGTAACATTTTTTTCTTGCGTCTGTCAGTCGGTGCAGAACTGAGTCCAGGTTGAGCTGCTGCAGTCTGCTGCTTTGCAGTTTTCTGATCGAAATGTTTCTTCTGAAGTGCTGTGGCTATCTTCATGATGAAATCTCTCCTACTGATATTTTTCCCGGTGCATTCCTTGTACAAAACAAAATAATTGATGGCTGCTAGGCTCAGGCTCAGATAACAACAGGATTTTGTGATAAATAGACAGCTATCCAGTTGTATTTTGTGTAGAAACAGGGACAGCTGTACCATTCACTAGTTTTTTATTTATTTTTTTTTTTTTAAATATTAATGACGCCGGGGCATTAATCACGTTGGAAACGGCAATATGGTGTATAATGGCGGCTGTGATGAAAACTGCACACCCCATAATTCCTGGAACAGGCTGACCAGCTACAGCGGGAGAGTCAATGACAAAAGATGGAAGAGAGGAGGAGACCTGCAGTGAAGGTGTTTCCCTTTCAATTAGAAAATGACCACCACCAGATAGGTATGGGATATTCCTGCCCTCAGGTAGGTATTGCTGAGCTTTTTATACCAAAGCTGCCGAAAGTCCCCTTCCAGGGATGACGCACATGGTCCCTCCCACCAAGGGAATAAAACCGTCACTCATGTGAAGATCTTCCTCATTTTCCCTCTCAAGATGGTATGGTAAGACCTCTGTGTTGAGCTGAGTGTGTCGGTTCAGTCATCCGTGAATGATTGTCTATTCTTTCTGAGAGTACACATGTTCTCCTCGGGGCTAGGCTTTGCCATATCACTGCTGTTGAGTGACCTTCGCAGCTGTGTTCTCCTCCATGGGGCTAGGCCTTGCTGCATCCCTGCTGTCGAGTAGTTCTGCTGGCCTAGCCTTAGCAGCCCGGCAAGGGCCCCTGAAGGCTGGTGGCCTCAGACCCCCTTTTTGGCACAACAGCTGCAGTACTGGCACACATGCACCAGACTCCTGGGTGCTCGCCACCATGCAAAACAGCTATGCACTGCAGTTCCACTTGGCACCTCCTCCCTTTTGAGGTGTCACAAACAATTTTGTGACAGAACCTCTACAGCCTCAGTACTTCAGAAAGAAATAGCTGCCTTGCTTGTCTCGTAGACTCCATCTCCCATGGAGAATGGTACTACGTAAGGTACTTTCTGGTACCCAAGAAAGACGGCGGCATTCACCCCATCTTAGACTTGAGGCTCCTGAATGGGTTCTTAAAATAAAGGAGGTTCCGAATGCTGACGCACCATCACATCCTCCAGTCTGTCCGACCAGGCGACTGGTTCACCACCGTGGACTTGTGGGACACATACTTTCATGTTCCCATTCGTCCAGAGCACAGGAAGTACCTGCGCTTTTCCTTTCTAGGAAGTGTGTACGAGTTTGCTGTGCTGCCATTCGGGCTCTCCCTAGCTCCGCGTACTTTTTCAAAGTGCATGGACGCTATTCTGGCTCCCCTGCGGTTGCAAGGTATCAGAGTAATAAACTATCTCGATGACTGGTTGATCTGTTCCCAGTCGTGAGAGGGAGCACTGGCCCACCCAGCGGTTGTGACGGAGCATCTGGTTAGGCTGGGCCTCACCATAAACGATGCAAAGAGTCGGTGGTGCAGTGCAGTGCACCAGTGCAGTGCACCACGTACCTGGGGCTCCGGCTGGACTCCACAGAGTTGCAGCTATCCAGAGATCGCAGGTCACCCTCAGATTGTGCCAGAAATTACTGGGTCTGATGGCCGCAGTCATCTCCGGCATTCAGCTGGGTTTGCTTTGCATGCGCCACCTACAAGCATAGCTCAATGTGTTTCGCCTCAGTGCCAAACGCAACAGGCACCGTCAGCTGACTGTGTCTTAAGCATGCTCAGCAGCCCTACACTGGTGGAGGGTTCCCTCTCACCTGCGCAAGGGTGTGCAAATGGGAGTGATACTGAACTGCCAAGTGGTGACGACAGACGCTTCCAACCTGGGTTGGGGAGCAATCTGGGAAGGCAACTTGCTGGAGTTGCAAGTGCTGTCCCTTGCTCTCCACCTCTTTCTCCCAGTGCTGTGCGGCACACGTGCTGATCCGGACGGATAGCACAATAGTGGTGGTGTGTGCTGTATAGTTGTGGTGTATGTCTGCTGTCCCTACGGACCATGCAAATTCCCGGGGCAGTGAATTGGGCAGCAAACCTCCTCGCATCCATCGGAGTGGCAACTCCACCCTCAGGTGGTGGAGCGTATTTGGGAACGGTTTGGGAAGGCGTAGGTCGTTCTCTTTGCTTCGGCAGAGACGACACATTGCTCCCTATGGCACTCCCTCCACCTCTTAGGCGGTCCATAGGCGTAGACGCCATAGCGAACGAACTGCCATGAGCTCCCTGTACCCTCTCTTCCGGAGAGAGAGCAGCCGTCTTTAGAAGAGAGCAGCAAGTCAGAGAGCGAGGAAGACGTTGTAGATCCAGATGACAATTTCAGAGGTGGAGCTGAGGAGAGAAACCCATACTACCCCAACCAAAAAGACCTCAACGACTTGATTAGAGATCTTGGTCTCACCAAGTCCAATGCCGAGCTTTTGACGTCTAGGCTCAAGCAGTGGAACTTGTTGGATGAAAGTGTGCAAGTCGCAGATCAGTGGATGCGTCACCAACCTTTTTCCAGCTTCTTCACCCTGTCAAGATGGTCCCTGCTTCTGCCACAATGTGACCTGTCTGTTCGAGGCAATCGGAATCGCCTGTAACCAGAATGAGTGGCGCCTCTTCATTGACAGCTCATCCAGGAGCCTCAAAGCCGTGCTGCTCCATAATGGTAACAAGTACCCTTCTCTTCCCCTGGCTCACTCGGTGCACCTCAAAGAGGATTACAACAGCATCAACACCTTGCTGGACGCCTTGAAGTATGATGAGTACGGCTGGGAGGTCATAGGAGACTTCAAAATGGTAGCATTCCTGATGGGTCTCCAAGGCGGTTTTACCAAGTTTCCCTGCTAGCTTTGCCTTTGGGACAGCAGGGACACCAAGGCACACTACCACAGGCGGGACTGGCCACAGCGGACCGAGTTCTCTGTGGGGAGGAACAACGTCAAGTGGGAGCCACTGGTGGACCCCCGGAAGGTGCACATCAAATTGGGCCTTATGAAACAATTTGTCAGAGCTCTAGATAAGGAGTCGGCAGCCTTCAAGTACCTTCAAGACTTCTTCCCTAAGCTGTCTGAGGCAAAGGTCAGAGCCGGTGTCTTCGTCGGACCACAGATAAAGAAGATCCTGGAGTGCAATGAATTCCCCAAGAATCTCACTAGTAAGGAGAAAGCGACTTGGAACAGCTTTATCGCAGTGGTTCGGGGCTTCCTGGGCAATCACAAGGCCAAAAACTATGTGGAGCTGGTTGAGACTCTGGTGAAGAACTACGGCACAATGGGCTGTAGGATGTCCCTCAAAGTCCACATCCTTGATGCTCATCTTGATAAATTCAAGGAGAACATGGGAGCGTACTGCAGGGCAAATGACATTTAATAGAGAAAAGTGTAAGGTACTGCACGCAGGAAATAAAAATGTACATTATAAATATCATATGGGAGTGTGACGGAAAGATGAGTTCTGGTGATGAATCTTCCTCCCAACCTGTGAGGGCACTAAAGAACGAGAGGAGAAGTATCTGGAAGGGCTGGCCTGACAGTTCGTTTCCGGGTCAGGGAAGTGGGTCAGCCTGGAGGGAAGCGCGACTCTGTTGTAAGACCGTATTGATTTGAGAGGTAAACGAGAGGCAGCTGCAAGTAATAAGGCAGCTGCAACCGTTTATCTCGATATCATGCGGGATTACATATAGGGGCCAGGGTAACACTGGTCTTCTCCTTCGTTTGGGTTAACGCTTGGAGAGAGAAGGATCGAGAGAGGAGCTCTCGTTGTAAAGAGGAATTACGTGTTGTGTTTGTTTGTAATTGTCTGCGTTTTGCACCACCAGACAGTTAACTCACCTATCCGGAGCTGTCGACCAGGGTCAGCACAATCCGGATCACCACTGCACGGAACCGTCACGAAATACAGTGTCTTCACCCACCACAAGCACGTCTGCACTCACCCAGGACTGGTGACCGTGTGTTCGTTTTGTTCGGGACTGTGTCCTATTATTGCTATCCCCGTGCTTTACACATTGTTGTGTATAGCCGGGGATTTATTATTTAACGGTGACCAGACCTGGATTATAAATAAAAGCACCTTTTCACTGGAAACTGTTGTCTGCCTGTCACTCCTGCATCGCATCACCGCTATACCTGTTCCCCTCCACTAGCCACTTTGCCACAGGGAGATACTGAAATTGGAGAAGGAATCTATGAAAAAGACCTAGGAGTTTTTGTTGACTCAGAAATGTCTTCATCTAGACAATGTGGGGAAGCTATAAAAAAGGCTAACATGATGCTCAGATACATTGTGAAAAGTGTTGAATTTAAATCAAGGGAAGTAATGTTAAAACTGTACAATGCATTAGTAAGACCTCACCTTGAATATTGTGTGCAGTTCTGGTCACCTCACTATAAAAAAGATATTGCTGCTCTAGAAAGACTGCAAAGAAGAGCGACCAGTAATGTTGTTGAAGCTGACACCCTGGGATCCTTCAAGAAGCTGCTTGATGAGATTCTGGGATCAATAAGCTACTAACAACCAAACAAGCAAGATGGGCCGAATGGCCTCCTCTCGTTTGTAAACTTTCTTATGTTCTTATTATTCTAAAGATTTAAATTTAATTGATATATGGCGCATACAAAATGCAACGGCCAGAGATTATTCATACTTCTCATCTTACCATAAATTTTCAAGGATCGATTGGATTCTTTCCTCCCCTGAACTAAACCCTTTAGCTGGAAACATAGAGTTCCTCCCTTGAAGTCTTTCAGATCATAATGCAATTTTAATCACATTCAATTTTGCATCGATCCAGAGAGTAGGTGGACCCTGTCTGATCAAAGCTATAGAAGCCTGACAAAGTCTTAGCAAGTGAATGAACTGCTAGGGATTCAGAAAACAGAGACAGCATTAAAGAGGGTGCAAATTTCCTGTGAAATTCTGTGGGACACCCATCTGGGCCTGGAGATTTCCCACTCTGCATGGATTTGATCATGTTGTTTATTTCTAAAAGTGTAAGGGATTCATCCAAATAATCTTTATTCCCTTATGTTGTTGAGATTTTTTGGGGATTTATTTCCATAAAATGAATGTCCATATTTTTTTTCTTGAAGTACATTAACCAGCCCATGCTGTAGTTATTTTTTTTTTGTGTGTGTTTTTTTTTCAATCTTTGTTTTCTTCTATTTCATTTAGCTGTTCCTCATCAACTGTTGTGTCTGTTCTTGCTGGTGCACTTATTTTTAATTTTTTTTTTTTTCAGATGGACTGCTGTCTTCACTTAGAAAGTTGGTGTTGTACCAGTTATTTGGATTTTCATCCCGAAATATATTAAAGGAAATAAGTGAAATGCCACTCATTTTTGGCAGTGGTTTTGTAACTAATGACAAATAAAATGGCAGTTTGTCATGGAATTTAGAATGTAGTGAGGCATAGTGATTTATTTAGTGTGACGCGACTCATTAGTATGCAAGCCATGGTATACGCTGCAGAAGTTCATTGTTGTTAATCTTGGCCTTTTTTACACGGTTGACTCTGCGGGTAAAAGTTACAGTCTTTGGCTCTGGGGCTGTCTAAAAAAATCTATTATTGATTTTTAGTGTCTTGTCTTTATTTCTTTTTTCTTTAGTACAGTATACACTTCCAATGATAATACAAAACAGTTTGAAATACAGCAACTGAATGGCACTGCCGTAGTTGATTTTCATTGGTCAATTTGCCTTGGATGGTGATGACAGGTGAGTGGAATCCAAGCCTGATTCACTTTATACAGGCAAACTTTATGATCCGGCTCCAGTGAAACTAAACTCCAGTCTTTTTTTTTTTTTTTTTTTATCATGTTAATACAATGTGCTACTGGTCTTAAAGACTGAGAATTTCTTAAGTCAGTTTGCTTAAAAATGATGCAACATACATTTATCATTTTAAATATGTTTAAAATTTCCAGAAGAAATTGTTAATTAAAAATAGTTTGATGATGATAACTGAAAGGGCAGAGCCAGGGAAATACCTCCCCCCCCCCCCAATCGCATCCTGCTTATCAGCCCTATTGGAATGACTTATCAGCCATATTGGAATGGCTTGACTCCCAGTAACTTCCAGTATAATTTTAACACCTAACCATTTTCAAAACAGTAGCATTTAGAACTAGTATTTAACCTAGTGCCATTTCAAAGAAAATGTGCACCTTACATCAATGCTTTCTACAGCCCTGATTTTATTTCGGACCGTTTCGCATTTCCTATCTAAAGTTTAATGGCCTGTTCCCTGCTAGAATAGGATTACATTCCCATCTGGATACAGGTCAGAATATATTCTATAAATGTCCATGCTTGCAGGCAGTTAATATTCAAACAATATTGGTAATTTGGTAATCTGCTCCGTCATATAATGTACTGTATTGTCAACGTATAAGTTATACAATGCCATCGCAAATGAGCTCAAACAAGGTACCGGGCTGATAAAGATGCCCCTACCAAACAACTGACAAGCCTGATCTGTTCAACTGCCATTCAGCTGATTCACTGAAAGAGTTCTCCTCATCCCATTTCAGAACAGAAAGATCCTTGTGTCAGGCACCACCACACAGGAACTACATTGTATGGGACAGTGTCAGGAAGGGAAATTGCAGAGGCTCAGTGCACCAGCACAAAAGTGCATTGAGGCTTTGGGGCAGAGCATGAGCTGCATCATGATCATGTGCATGGATACAAGATGCACCTGCTGTTTTTGCTGGACAGGGATCTTAGTTGCCACCTGCTGTGGATATTTATATAGCTTTCAGTGAGTAAGTTCATGCCTTGAGTTATACCACCAGCAACAATATTAACTGTTATGTTGGACGTTTCAAACTGTAGCCTCCTGTGTGTGTACTAAATTAAATTTGTCATTCTGGCCACAGTCAGTCTGGATAGCTAAGATTCAGAGGGTTCCAAATAATACAAGGTTGAAGATATACTGTACAGTATCATATCAGCTGTTTAACATGACACCAAACATAACAGGCTATACCGCCCCCAAGCAAACCAAAAAAGAGCTCAGCATTGCTATTCAGCAGGTTATACAGCATCTATGTTGCTTTGCTAAGCACAGAATGACAGCTGAGAGCTCTCGGTCAAACCTGGGGTGGGAGCAGGTTTGCCTGGCTATCAGACTGCGTGTTCTGTGATTGGTTGTTTATGTTTCGTTAATATCGGATTTGACATGGAATTTTAAAACAGCTATGTCCACGCCTGGAAAAACTATTGTAAAAGTCATGAAAAAAATTGCTTAGAAAAGATTTGCACTGTTGTTTATGACTACCATTTTGTTTTTTCTGTTTCTGTCTGCGGATTTTATTCGTATTTTGTGTGGTTGCTAAGTAACAAACTTGGCAACTTAGGCATATACCAGGGGTGGCCAAGCCTCCTGACATGAAGAACCGCAAAGCAAAATCATAATATTGCCCAGAGCCGCAGGGCAAGAAACGGTAACATTGGACCAAAAAGTATTTGGGCAGATTTATAATATTTTCTATGAAGCCATAAAACTAAGATAATCTACAATTAAATGTAAACAATGTTTTGTTAACTGATTATTCCACACACAATTGTCAATATAACCAACATCAGCACAGCAATGAAAAGCGTGACTATGTGAGCAGGTTTTTAATGACAGCTAGTCTGCAGTGCTACCTTCCTTTTTTGCGCTTTTTTGCGCTTTTTTTTGCATTCATTTTCTTCATCCTGCTTTGAAATCAAAATGAAACAACAGCATTCAAACAATTTAAAGCCCGATAAAGGATTGGATAAAAGTCATCGGAAAACACCAAAAAACAGAAACCCGACAAATAAAATATGAAGGCTTTGGCAAATAAATGCACCGTGCTTATTTCAAAAGTAATTAGTACCGTTCAAAACATAATTTTCACTGTAGACTAGCAGGTGCACAGTCACATTCTCTAACGTGCGGCTACAAAATTGCCATCACTTCTGCAATGTTCTTTTTAATAAATTCTCCTTCAGAATAAGGACGTTTGGCACAAGCAATATTCCACGCAATAACAAAACTCGTTTAAGTTGTTACATCAGCTTCTTTACTAAACGCCGATAGCAGCATCTGCTCGCTGCTGAGACGTGATTTTAAAGAGGTTACCTTTTTCTTCCGCAATTCAGATCCAGGATGATATTCAAATGAAAAAACTGCCGTGATTACTTTCAAAGTGGCGTTTCAGGTTGCTTCCCTTGAAGTGTGCAAACGTTTTGTTGCAGAGAAGGCACAGAGGTTTACCGATTTCTTCTGTAAACGCAAATTCTTCTTCCCATTCTGCCTTGAAACCTCGTTTTTCATCCTCATATCGTCTTTTCTTAGTTGAGAGATTATTTAATGCCATTTTCTTTGTAAAACAAACAGAAATGAAAAAGTATATATAAAAATAAAAATTGAGCCTGGCCTTTAAAAACAAGACAAACATCCCAACGAACTTCAAGTGAAAGTGAGCGCAATAAGCAGACGTTGAGTGTGACGAACGGTGAGTGTCAAAGGTCATCACGCCTGACGCCACTGTGTCAAACGTACTGGTTAGGCGGAAGAGGGAGAACAACAGTAAACATTATTGGAAATAAGAAAGCAAATGATCGTGTTTATTTTACTCCCTTTTTATTTCTCGTGTTTATTATTCTTTCTTCTCTTCCTCCAGTTTTGTTAAGCCACAATGTGTTACCTAGATTTTCACCGCAAGCCGCACATAAGTGGAGAAGAGCTGCAGTTTGGCCAACTCTGGCATATACGTCATTACTTAACCATTGCCAGAAAAGCAAGGGGGTTATATATTTTTTGTCATGTAAAACTGTAAAAATGTTTTTGCAGGCACTTGATTTTTGTGACTGTAACTTAATTGAGACCAGTATGGATTTTGCCCATTAACTTTTTTGCTCAGTTGACACTATTATTTTGTTGTTGTTTTGCCTTTAAAAGATGCCAGAAGTCCTTTAGGTTGTACTAAAAAAAGTATTGCTATTATATTATACGGTTTATTATGTATTATATATATAAAATGTATATATATATATATATATATATATATATATATATAATATACAACATATGTAATTGTTTGACAAACAGTGGGTTACAAGTAAACCAATTTGGGTTCAGGCGTGTCACGACAAAATGTCTAACTCAACCGTCGTCACACAGACGTTGTTCTACAACCCGTCTGAAACCAAACCTCTGATGTTTTGTGTTGGACATAATTAATATATCCGATCCAGCAACAATCAAATCCTAAACAGTTTTTAATAACATAATACATATTTGTTATCTTGTGATGGTCTCGTTCAGAAAAACCCCATTGGTAGTATCAAAATTTCAGTGAATGTTCTTTCAAATGTTTTACAAAATCCGAGGAGGGCCACCTCGGGGTAATCTTGCTCGTTTGGTTGTTAGTAGCTTATTGATCCCAGAATCTCATCAAGCAGCTTCTTGAAGGATCCCAGGGTGTCAGCTTCAACGACATTACTAGGGAGTTGATTCCAGACCCTCACAATTCTCTGTGTAAAAAAGTGCCTCCTATTATCTGTTCTGAATGCCCCTTTGTCTAATCTCCATTTGTGACCCCTGGTCCTTGTTTCTTTTTTCAGGCTGAAAAAGTCCCTTGGGTTGACACTGTCAATACCTTTTAGAATTTTGAATGCTTGAATTAGGTCGCCACGTAGTCTTCTTTGTTCAAGACTGAACAGATTCAATTCTTTTAGCCTGTCTGCATATAACATGCCTTTTAAACCCGGAATAATTCTGGTCGCTCTTCTTTGTACTCTTTCTAGAGCAGCAATATCTTTTTTTATAGCGAGGTGACCAGAACCGCACACAATATTCAAGATGAGGTCTTACTAGTGCATTGTACAGTTTTAACATTACTTCCCTTGATTTAAATTCAACACTTTTCACAATGTATCCGAGCATCTTGTTAGCCTTTTTTATAGCTTCCCCACATTGTCTAGATGAAGACATTTCTGAGTCAACAAAAACTCCTAGGTCTTTTTCATAGATTCCTTCTCCAATTTCAGTATCTCCCATATGATATTTATAATGTACATTTTTATTTCCTGCGTGCAGTACCTTACACTTTTCTCTATTAAATGTCATTTGCCATGTGTCTGCCCAGTTCTGAATCTTGACTAGATCATTTTCAATGACCTTTGCTGCTGCAACAGTGTTTGCCACTCCCCCTAATTTTGTGTCATCTGGAGCAGGTCACCCACGAGTGGAGCTCCTGCTTCTCCTTTAGAAAAACTTTAAAAAACAGTGGTTTCAAGTTTTATTTTTGAAAATTTTTGGTTCTTTTCATTTATTTAAAGTAGTGGTGCACCTTTTAGTTAAAGAATTTTAGTTTTTGAACGGTTCTTTTCTTTAAAATAAGTGTTTGTTTGTTTTGGTTTGTTTGTCTCCCTGCACTTGCATTGTAAGTGCAGGGGGGCGGCCATTTTGGATTTTTTTCTTTTTGATTGATTTTTATTTTTCCTTCTTTCAATTTTAACTTTGCTTTCTCACTTTTATTTTAGGTGCTTTTTGATTTTATAATTAAGAGCACATTATCTAGTTTATTTTAAAATTATTTTTGTTTTAAAAAACTGTTTTTGACTTTGTTTTAAAAATCGTTTTGTTTTAAAAATCACCTGCTCTTGCCTTGGGCAGAGTAGGGGAAGGGCAGGCACTTTTGTCTGCCCTGTTTCTTATTTTTATTATATTTTTTAGTTGAAGGTTTTTATCTTTATAAAGAAAACCTTTAACTGGATTTACTTTGATTATTATTATTGTTTTCATTTTATCTCGTTTTATTTCCTTTGGGGGGGAATAAAACGGGATAAGATAAACAATTTAAAAAAAAAAAAAAAAAAAAAAAAATTGTTTGTTTGGTTTTTGAAAAAATAAATACTTTTTGATTTTTTGTTTGCCCCTGCACTATTGGAGTGCAGGGGTGAGTCTGTCTGTTTCGTTTTCTTTTTGTTTAAATAAATAAATAAAAATAAAAAAAATAATAAAAATGAGCGGGCAAGCTCAAGAAGCCCCGATAAAGTGGGCAAAGGTGGCTGCAGCGGAAGCTGCAGCACCTTTTAAAAACATTACCAGGAGGCACGGAGTCCGGTGCCTCCTGAAGGACTCCCTCTCGATTGAGGGCTTTGTCAAGGCCATGGCCAAGGTGGTGGGGCCATCGGCGATCGTGGCGGCCTCTAAAATGTACGGGAAAGCCGTATTTTTCTTAAAATCGGAGGCCGCCGCGAACACGGCAATCGAGAGGGGTCTCGCGGTGGCGGGGATTTTTATCCCCGTCGAACCGCTCGCGGGCCTGGGCACGAGGGTCGTCCTTTCAAACGTGCCACCTTTCTTGAAGGACGACCTGCTAAGGCCCCATTTGCAAGCCTTGGGGGAGATAAAGACATCAATCCACCCCCTCCCCCTAGGCTGCAAAGACCAGCACCTCCGCCATATATTATCTTTCCGCCGCCAGGTGACCATTCAACTGGCGGGTCAGGACGTGGCGGAGGGCAGCTTCGTGGTCCCCTTCGAGGGGACCAATTATGTCATCTTTTACTCATCGGAGGAGGTGCGGTGCTACCACTGCAAGGAGCTGGGGCACCAGAAGAAGAGGTGACCCAAGCTCCAGCAGGGCGCAAAGCCACCCGCGCCCGCACCGCGCCCCTCCGATTCCACCTCGGGGGGACGAAAGAAAGCCCCCCGAAACCCAAACGCCCGCCTCGGCGTCCCCCCTCCACCGGCAACGGGGGTCTCGGCCCTCGTCATGTCAAAGAGGGGGAGAAACATCCACCTGCCGAGGCGGTCCGGGGCTCCGCCGAAGAAGCGGAGCCCATGGAGGAAGCCCTCGAGGCGGTTCCCCTCCCCGCGCCGCAAGAGACCGCGGACGTCGGCCCCGACTCCATCGTCGAGGGGCCGGCCGCGGCGGGGAGCGCCGAGGGGGCGAAGGAGGGTTCCCCCGCGGAGCGGCTGCCTCGGGCGCCGTCCTCCTCCGACCGCGACACAGGCCCAGAACCCGGTGTTGTCGAAGAGGGGGCGGCTGAACCAACCCCCGAGGCAGAAGCGGGCTCCGCGGAAATGCGGGAGACCCCAGCCGAGGAGCCGGAGGGGGGTGAAGAACCACCTCTCCCGGAGAAAGATCCGCCCCAGGTCCCTCTCTCTGGCGGGGAGGCGGTCTCGGCCCCCGTGGCTGAGCCGGCTCCCGAGGAGCCCATGCGGGAGACTTCCGCCGAGGGGCCGGAGGGGGGGTGAGGAAACGCCTCTCCCGGAGAAAGATCCACCCCGGGTTCCTCGCTCTGGCGGGGAGGCGGTCTCGGCCCCCGTGGCTGAGCCGGCTCCCGAGGAGCCCATCCGGGAGACCCCCGCCGAGGGGTCGGAGGGGGGCAAGGAAACGCCCCTCCCGGAAAAAGACCCGCCTCGTCCTGCCGTCTCCGGCGAGGAGATGGACTCGGGCCCCGAGGCGGAAACGGGCCCCGGGGAGCCCGCGAAAGAGACCCCCGCCGAGAGGCCGGAGGGGGGAGAGGAAACGCCCCTCCCAGAGAAAGAATTAAAACTGCCTCGGGCGTCCCTCTCTTGCGGGGACGAGAGCTCCGACTCTCGCGTCGCCTCGGAGGGGGGCTTTGAAACACCCGTCGAGGCAGAGGCGGGCTCCGAGGAGCACGCGCTCGTGTCGGCTGCCGGAGCGCGGAAAGGAGGGGAAGAACCGGAGAGGGCAGAAGACGCCGCCCTCGAGGTAGATCCCCTCCCGGAAGCGCAAAGGAGCCGCGAGACCGGTCCCCGACCCACCGCCGAGGGGCCGGTCTCTGTCCCGGTCACCGAGGGGGCGCAGGAGGAGCCCCCGAAAGAGACGGTGGCCGCGGCCGAGGGCGGGGAAGAACCCGAGAGGGTAGATCCCCTCCCTCCGAGGGTCGGGGACGGGCCTGAGACCGTGCCTCGGCCCCCGAAAGAGGGACCCAAGCCGTCGGGTTCGGCGGCGCGCGTCGAGCGCCCGTCTGCGCCCCCTAAATCCAGGGTGCAGATGACGCCCGCCAGGTCCCTCCGCCGATGTCTCCCGCGCCGTCCCCCGGGGGTGGGACGCCGGTAGACTCGGTGAAAATCAAAATAAGACGCAACGCGCTCACTCACCAACGTGAGTGCGTTGTGCTTCTTCACCGTGAGGGGGGCGGTGGAGAACCGGAGGAGAGGGAGGAGGAGTCGAAGTCCGCGTGCGGCACGGGCTCGGAGGCTCTGTCCGCCTCTTCTCCGAACATCCCTGCAGCGGAGCTCCTGGACTTCTTCGAGGCCACCACCCACCGCAGGGATAAGGTTCAGCTGGCCCTGGACAAATGGGGGGATTTCGAGAGAGTCCTAAACTCTGTGAGATCCTTCCTCAGGGCCGGCCACGCCAGCAAGACTTCGGGCACGTGCGTGCACATTCGTGCCCGAAAGCTGCACGACCAGCTGGTGAACTTCGGGAGATCTCAGGGTCTCCCGTGAGTGTCGCCAGCCGCTCCTGACAGAGGACCATGTATGCCATCAGTACCGTCAATGTTAACGGGTGCAAGGACCATTTCCGCAGGGCCCAGGTAATCTCCTACCTGAAAAAGGGAGGTTACTCTGTGTGCTTCCTGCAGGAAACCCACTTGACACCGCAGGCCGAGGCCAACTGGCTGCTAGAGTGTCGTTTAGCCACCTCACCGAGTCATCTTGTGGGGTGGCGACGCTCTTCTCCGGGTCCTTCGTTCCGACGGTACTCGATGTGGTCAACGTCGTGCCGGGCCGTCTCTTACACCACCGGATCCGGGACGGGGACGCTACCGTTCACCTCTTGAACGTGTACGCTCCGTCCACGGGTCCGGCGAGGGTTCACTTCTTCCGCCAGATGTCCGCCCACCTGAACACCATCGGCGCCGACGAGCTCGTGGTCCTCAGGGGGGACTTCAACTGCACCCTCGAGGCCGCGGACCGGGTGGGGCGGGAACCCTACCCGCTCTCGTCGGCGGCCCTGAGAGAGCTGATCGCTCGGCTCTCTCTGGTGGACATCTGGCGGTGGCAACACCCGGACGCCTCGGCCTTCACCTACACCCGGGTGAGGGAGGGGCGGGTGTCCCAGTCCCGGATCGACAGGTTCTACGTCTCGCGGAACCACGCTCACTGCGTTCGCTCCTCCGACATCAGGCCGGCGCCGTTCACGGACCACAACCT
>NC_054551.1:13617457-13639213 GCF_017654505.1 Polyodon spathula | reverse complement strand
GATGGACTCTGGCCCCAAGACGGAAACGTGCTCCGGGGAGCATGCGAAAGAGACCACCGCCGAGGGGCCGGAGGGGGGCAAAGAGCCTCCCCTCTCAGAGAAAGAACAAATGCTGCCTCGGGCGTCCCTCTCTTGCAGGGACGAGAGCTCCGGCTCTCGCACCGCCGCGGAGGGGGGAGTTGAAACACCAGCCGAGGCAGAGGCGGGCTCCGAGGAGCCCTCGCTCGTGTCGGCTGCCGGAGCGCGGAAAGGAGTGGAAGAACCGGAGAGGGCAGAAGACGCCGCCCTCGAGGTAGATCCCCTCCCGGAAGCGCAAAGGAGCCGCGAGACCGGTCCCCGACCCACCGCCGAGGGGCCGGTCTCTGTCGCGGTCACCGAGGGGGCGCGGGAGGAGCCCCCGAAAGAGCCGGTGGCCGCGGCCGAGGGCGGGGAAGAACCCGAGAAGGTAGATCCCCTCCCTCCGAGGGTCGGGGACGGGCCTGAGACTGTGCCTTGGCCCCCGAAAGAGGGACCCATGCCGTCGGGTTCGGCGGCGCGCGTCGAGCGCCCGTCTGCGCCCCCTAAATCCAGGGTGCAGACGACGCCCGCGAGGGTCCCTCCGCCGATGTCTCCCGCGCCGTCCCCCGGGAGTGGGACGCCGGGAGACTCTGTGAAAATCAAAATAAGATGCAAAGCGCTCACTCACCAACGTGAGTGCGTTGTGCTTCTTCACCGCGAGGGGGGCGGTGGAGAACCGGAGGAGAGGGAGGAGGAGTCGAAGTCCGCGTGCGGCGCGGGCTCGGGCTCGGAGGCTCTGTCCGCCTCTTCTCCGAACATCCCTGTGGCGGAGCTCCTGGACTTCTTGGAGGCCACCACCCACCGCAGGGATAAGGTTCAGCTGGCCCTGGACAAATGGGGGGATTTCGAGAGAGTCCTAAACTCTGTGAGATCCTTCCTCAGGGCCGGCCACGCCAGCAAGACTTCGGGCACGTGCGTGCACATTCGTGCCCGAAAGCTGCACGACCAGCTGGTGAACTTCGGGAGATCTCAGGGTCTCCCGTGAGTGTCGCCAGCCGCTCCTGACAGAGGACCATGTATGCCATCAGTACCGTCAATGTTAACGGGTGCAAGGACCATTTCCGCAGGGCCCAGGTAATCTCCTACCTGAAAAAGGGAGGTTACTCTGTGTGCTTCCTGCAGGAAACCCACTTGACACCGCAGGCCGAGGCCAACTGGCTGCTAGAGTGGGGGGGGAGAGTGTCGTTTAGCCACCTCACCGAGTCATCTTGTGGGGTGGCGACGCTCTTCTCCGGGTCCTTCATTCCGACGGTACTCGATGTGGTCAACGTCGTGCCGGGCCGTCTCTTACACCACCGGATCCGGGACGGGGACGCTACCGTTCACCTCTTGAACGTGTACGCTCCATCCACGGGTCCGGCGAGGGTTCACTTCTTCCGCCAGATGTCCGCCCACCTGAACACCATCGGCGCCGACGAGCTCGTGGTCCTCGGGGGGGACTTCAACTGCACCCTCGAGGCCGCGGACCGGGTGGGGCGGGAACCCTACCCGCTCTCGTCGGCGGCCCTGAGAGAGCTGATCGCTCGGCTCTCTCTGGTGGACATCTGGTGGTGGCAACACCCGGACGCCTCGGCCTTCACCTACACCCGGGTGAGGGAGGGGCGGGTGTCCCAGTCCCGGATTGACAGGTTCTACGTCTCGCGGAACCACGCTCACTACGTGATCCACCCCGACCAGTCCTACACGGTCCCGAACCGGACGATTTTCGACAACATCTTCCTGGTTCGGGACCTCCTGCACTACTACGAATATCTCTTCGGAACCCTGCGAGCATTCGGATTCGGGCCGCGCTTCGTGGGCCTGTTCCGGATGCTGTACGCCTCTGCCGAGTGCTTGATCAAAGTCAACTGGTCCCTGACCGCGCCCCTCGCTTTCAGGAGAGGAGTACGTCAGGGCTGCCCTCTGTCCGGACAACTGTACGCGCTGTGCATCGAGCCCTTCCTCTGCCTCCTTCGCGGGAGGCTCACGGGGTAGTCCTGTCGGCTTACGCCGGACACGAGGGTAGTCCTGTCGGCTTACGCCGACGACGTGCTCCTGGTGGCCTCGGATCCGGCCGATCTGGAGAGGATGCGGAGCTGCCAGAGCGTCTACTCTGCCGCGTCCTCTGCCAGGATCAACTGGACCAAATGCTCCGGGTTACTGGTGGGTCCCTGGCGGGCGGACTCCCTCCCTGCCGCGCTCCAGCAGTTCCAGTGGAGCGCGGACAGCTTCAAATACCTGGGAGTCCACCTGAGCCCCGCGGAGGCCTCGGTCGCCGCCAACTGGACGGAGTTGGAGGACAAGGTGGCTGCGCGACTGAAGTCGTGGTCGGGTCTGCTCAAACTGCTTTCCTTCAGGGGAAGGGCTCTGGTCATTAACCAACTGGTGGCGTCGATGCTTTGGCATCGACTCACCGTCCTGAGCCCGCCCCCTGAGTTTGTGGCCAGGGTCCAGAGGAAGCTGACGGACTTCTTCTGGGCCCGAAAGCACTGGGTCTCTGCAGCGGTTCTGAGCCTCCCTCTCGCCGAGGGGGGGCAAGGGTTGCCCTGATGCACACCTTCCGTACCTGGCTCCTGATGCACACCTTCCGCCTCCAGACCCTGCAGAGATACCTGTACGCAGACCCGGCCCCGCAGTGGTGCACACTGGCATCCCTCCTTTTCGCCAGCTGCACGACCTGGGCTACGACCGGCAGCTCTTCTGGATCGACCCGCGGGGAATCCGTCTCCCCGAGCTGCCGGTCTTCTACCAGGAGCATGTTTTCCGTCGGCCGAGACGCCGTGCCGACCGAGGGCCAAGGACTCCTGCTGGAGCCCCTGCTGCACAACCCCCACCTAGGTGCGCAGGCGTTGGAGTCCCCCTCGGTGCGGCGCGCGCTGATCTCGGCCAAGGTGACCAGAGTCTGGGATCTCCTGGATCGCGAACGCTCGGCCTGGCTGACGCCCGAGGCGCTCGTCGCCAGGGCGGCTCGGGTGTCCGTCCGGACGGCCGGCCGAGCGATCCGGGAGTGCAAAGCAGCGTTGCACCCAGACTCTGTCAGGTATCTCGAGGGAGTTCTCAGGACCGGCTAGCCATCTACCCCCGACCCCCGGCTCTCCGGTCCTGCTGATCGAACCCAAGGCCCGAGCCCCCCCTCGGCCCCCCCTCGAGAACAACCTGAGCAGGATCTCGCAGTTCTCCTCGACCCCCTTGCCATCGGCGTCGAGGAGGACCCTGTACGCGATGACGCTCCACACCCTCCATTTCCCCGCCCTCGTCTCCCGCCGAGACACCGCTTGGCGGGAGACCCTCCGACCGCCGGAGGGCGTCGGTCCCCAGTGGGACGCCCTGTACTCCCCGCTGGTCTCAAGGAAGCTGGGGACCTGGGCTGGAGGGTCCTGCACGGAGCGCTCACGTCAGGAGAGATCCTGCATCACTTTATAAAAAATAAAAAATAAAGGAAAGGGCATGCGGCGTCCGAGTCGGTGGCTCATATTTATTTTTTATGCGCCAGGCTGCAGCCGTTCTTCCTGCTGCTGAAGAACCTCTTGCTGCAGTTCTGGCTGCACTTTTCACCCACCCTCCTCATCTTCAGGCACCCTGTTCGTGGCTCCAGCAAAAAGAGAGACCTCCTCGTCAATCTGCTCCTAGCTCTTGCTAAACTGGCCATTTACAAGACCAGGAAGCGGAAGATGAGCGGGGAAGGTCTCTTTGACTGCGGGGCAATGTTCAGGGCCCTCCTCCGTTCCCGGATTCATTTAGAGCACGCCCACGCGGAGTCTGCTGGTGACATGGCATCGTTTGTCGACCAGTGGACCCTAGGGGGCGTGCTCTGTACCACCTCCCCTTTTACAATTCTTATTTAATTTACAGTCCTTTTTCTGGTTTTTCTTTTAAAATTAGTTAAATGCCTATTTATTTAGCATCCTCTTTTACGAGGATGCTAATTGGAATTTTTTTCTCCAGCTGTCACAAATGACGGCTGGAGGTGACGTTTGCCTTTTAGGCATTTAAATAGACCTACTTTTGTGTTGTCTGCAAATTTAACAAGTTTGCTTACTATACCAGAATCTAAATCATTAATGTAGATTAGGAATAGCAGAGGACCTAATACTGATCCCTGTGGTACACCACTGGTTACCACACTCCATTCTGAGGTTTTTCCTCTAATCAGTACTTTCTGTTTTCTACATATTAACCACTCCCTAATCCAAGTACATGTGTTTCCTTGAATCCCAACTGCGTTCAGTTTGAGAATTAATCTTTTGTGCGGGACTTTGTCAAAAGCTTTCTGGAAATCTAAATAAACCATGTCATATGCTTTGCAATTATCCATTATCGATGTTGCATCCTCAAAAAAATCAAGCAAGTTAGTTAGACACGATCTCCCTTTCCTAAAACCATGTTGACTGTCTCCCAGGACCCTGTTACCATATAGGTAATTTTCCATTTTGGATCTTTTATAGTTACCTGGTTCAGTTTTGTTTCCCTTTTTGTGGATCGGTATTACGTTTGCAATTTTCCAGTCTGTCGGTACCACCCCTGTGTCAAGAGACTGCTGCATGATCTTGGTTAGCGGTTTGTAAATTACTTCTTTCATTTCTTTGAGTACTACTGGGAGGATCTCATCCAGCCCAGGGGATTTGTTTATTTTAAGAGCTCCTTTTAACATTTCTGCCTCAGTTACGCTAAAGTTATTTAAAACTGGATAGGAACTGGATGACATGTGGGGCATGTTGTTAGTATCTTTCTTTGTAAAAACTTGTGGAAAGTAATCATTTAATATATTTGCTATTTTTTTTCTTCATCTACGATTTTGCCAAACATTTAATCTCCTCTTTGAATGTTCTCTTGCTGTTGTAATATTGGAAAAACATTTTGGAATTGGTTTTAGCTCCCTTAGCAATGTTCATTTCTATTTCTCTCTTGGCCTTTCTAACTTCCTTTTTGACTTGCGTTTGCAGTTCCGTGTACTCTTTCTGCGTACTTTCTTTTTGGTCCTTTTTTAATGCTCTATGAAGTGCCTTTTTTCGCTGAATGTTTTTTTAAACCATTTTTAAACCATTTTGGCAATTTAGTTTTACATTTAGATTTGTCTACTTTAGGGAAGAAATTGTTTTGCGTCTCTAGTACTACATTTTTGAAGAACAACCATCCTTCTTCTGTGGGTGTTTTCTCTATTTTACTCCAATCTACTTCTGTTAGTCTCTGTTTCATACCTTCATAGTTTGCTTTTCTAAAATTGTAAACCTTAGCTTTAGTCTTTACTTTTGGGGTTTTAAAAAACACTTCAAATGAGACCATGTTGTGGTCTGAGTTTGCCAGTGGTTCTCTGACCTATGTTTTAGTTATTCTGCCTTCGTTATTTGAAAAGACTAAATCAAGGCATGCCTCCCCTCTAGTCGGAGCCTTGACAAATTGTGTTAGGAAGCAGTCATTTGTCATTTCCACCATTTCAATTTCATCCTTCGTGCTACCCACCGGGTTTTCCCATTTTATCTGGGGGAAGTTGAAATCCCCCATTAGTATGGCTTCTCCTTTGCTACACACATTTCTAATGTCATTGTATAACAGATTATTTTGCTCACCGTCTGAATCTGGCGGTCTATAGCATGCTCCTATTATTATGCCCTTTGAATTTTTGTCCGTTATTCTGACCCATATTGATTCGGTTTTATTTTCTTTGTCCAGGTTTAACACCTGGGCTTCAAGACTGTTTCTTATGTATAGCGCTACCCCTCCTCCTCTTCTGTCCTGCCTGTCTTTCCTATACAGTGTATACCCACAAATATTATATTCGTCCCCATCACTCTCAGACAACCAAGTTTCAGTAACACCTATCACATCATAGTTACTTGTTAGTGCAGTAGCTTCAAGTTCTAGAATTTTGTTTCTGATACTTCTAGCATTTAGATAAATACATTTAATGGTTGTCTTACCTGAGTTGTTGTTCTTGTTTTGATGCGGTCTCCCTTCTGTTTTTTTGTTGATTTCTCCCCCCTTCCTTTCTAGTTTAAATGCTTCTGAACCTGCTCAAGGATCTTTTCTCCAAGTAGACTGGTTCCCTTGTTATTTAAGTGCAGTCCGTCCCATCTATACAGATAGTCCTCGTTGTAGAATGTGGTCCAATGATCAAGATAGGTGAAGCCTTCCCGTGTGCACCACGTCTTCAGCCATGCGTTTTGATTAATTATTTCCAGCTGTCCATATGGTCCTTTGCAAGGTGCCGGTAGTATACCAGAAAATACCACAGTTTTGGTTTTCTCTTTTAATTTCCTTCCTAGCTCTCTGAATTTGTTTTGCAGGGATTTTGGTCTGTCTCTTCCAATGTTGTTTGTACCGATGTGGACGACTACTACCGGGTCGTCTCCTGTTCGTTCTAGGAGCCTGTCCACGTTCTCAGTGATGTGCTTGACCGAGGCTCCCGGAAGGCAGCACACTGTTGTAGTAAGGGGGTCCAAACTGCGAATTGAACTTGCTGTGTTTCTCAATATGGAGTCCCCAACAATCATGACCTCCCTTCTTTTTGCTGTCTGGTCACCACTGTCAATAGGGTCCTGGATGTTGTTCCTTTCATTCTCTTGTTGTTGGTTCTGCTCATCACAATTCTGAAGTGACTCAAATCTGTTGGTTGTTTTGATTTCTAGTGGTTGTGTTTGACGAAGTTTCTTTTTTTCCCTGCTTCTGCCTACCTGAGCCCAGCTGTTCTGACCTTCTATCTCCCTTGTGACTTTCAGTTTGTTACGGGTGATGCAGACTTCCAAGAATTGTGGGTGTGCCAGTTCCTCAAGATCCTGTTGCTGTCTCACTTCTTCCAGCTCCATTTCTAGCATATTTACTAGTTTATGCAAATCCTAGATCGCGCGGCACTTTACGCACACTTGGTATAGCTCCGCTGGGTTTTCTCGGATTTCCCACATCAAGCAGGTGTCACAGATTGTTGGCTTGAAGACCATGTTGAGGGTTTTTTTTTTTTTGAAGCTTAGTTTCTTCTGCAGCAGTCAACCTGCTTTCAAACTGCTTCTAAACTGCTCTGTACTTTTCCACCCCTGTAATTCTCCCACTCGCTGCCGCTTCCACTCGCTGTCGCTAGGAAGACTGCCTCGTTTAACTGCGTTGTTCTGCTGTGCTGTTGGCTCCTCCCCTCGCCCATGTCTCAGAACGGCGCTGAATTTGAATCAGCTGCTCCGAGTTTCAGCTTGTTTGTTATCAGAAAAACACACGCGGCTGTTTGACTTTGAGCTGCTGCTGTGTTTCCCCAATGTCCTCTGTTTTCTGATTAAAGCAATTCAAGATGCAATTTCTCCTTACTGCTTCTAAACTGCTCTGTACTTTTCCACGCCTGTACTTCTCCCACTCGCTGCCGCTTCCACTCGCTGTCGCTGGGAGGACTGCCTCGTTTAACTGCGTTGTTCCGTTATAAAAAAATATCCGAAACTTTGAACATCCCACGGAGCACCATTAAAGCCATTATTAAAAAAATGGAAAGAATATGGCACCACAACAAACCTGGCAAGAGAGGGCCGCCCACCAAAACTCACGGACCAGGCAAGGAGGGCATTAATCAGAGAGGCAACAAAGAGACCAAAGACAACCCTGAAGGAGCTGCAAAGCTCCACAGCGGAGATTGGAGTATCTGTCCATAGGACCACTTTAAGCCGTACACTCCACAGAGCTGGGCTTTACGGAAGAGTGGCCAGAAAAAAGCCATTTCTTAAAGAAAAAAATAAGCAAACACGTTTGGTGTTCACCAAAAGGCATGTGGGAGACTCCCCAAACATATGGAAGAAGGTACTCTGGTCAGATGAGACTAAAATTGAGCTTTTTGGCCATCAAGGAAAACTCTATGTCTGGTGCAAACCCAACACCTCTCATCACCCTGAGAACACCATCCCCACAGTGAAGCATGGTGGTGGCAGCAATATGCTGTGGGGATGCTTTTCATCGACAGAGACTGGGAAACTGGTCAGAATTGAAGGAATGATGGATGGCGCTAAATACAGGGAAATTCTTGAGGGAAATTCAGTGTTCCAGAGATCTGAGACTGGGATGGAGGTTCACCTTCCAGCAGGACAATGACCCTAAGCATACTGCTAAAGCAACACCCGAGTGGTTTAAGGGGAAACATTTAAATGTCCTGGAATGGCCTAGTCAAAGCCCAGACCTCAATCCAATTGAGAATCTGTGGTATGACTTAAATATTGCTGTACACCAGCGGAACCCATCCAACTTGAAGGAGCTGGAGCACTTTTGCCTTGAAGAATGGGCAAAAATCCCAGTGGCTAGATGTGCCAAGCTTATAGATACATACCCCAAGAGACTTGCAGCTGTAATTGCTGCAAAAGGTGGCTCTACAAAGTATTGACTTTGGGGGGGGGGGGGGGGGGGTGAATACTTATGCACGCTCAAGTTTTCTGTTTTTTTGTCTTATTTATTGTTTGTTTCACAATAAAAAATATTTTGCATCTTCAAAGTGGTAGGCATGTTGTGTAAATCAAATGATACAAACCCCCCCAAAAAATAAATTTTAATTCCAGGTTGTAAGGCAACAAAATAGGAAAAATACCAAGGAGGGTCAATACTTTCGCAAGCCACTGTATGTTATTAATTATAAGTTTTACATTACGTGTATGTGTGTGTCTTTTATAGCTAAATTGTTTTTAATCATTATATTTAAATTGTGTGTGAATGTGTTTTTATAGTTGTTAATGTGCTTACTATTTCAGTTGCTTTAATATGCTTTTATATTAAGTTTCTATAAAGTATTGTGTAAGTTTCGAGTTTTTTCATTTCCCGTTGGCAAAACCAGCTATATGCAGTTTTGCATAGCGTAACACGACTCAAAGTCATGGCGGAGGGGAAATGAAAGACAGGATGGATGTGCTCCGCTACGTACAACGTGGTATGCAACATGTCATGAACAGAGCACAACTCTCCCCTCTTTTTCTCCCGCAGAGGGAATGTGCAATGATAGAGTGGAAACCCCTATCATTGGACAGAAGTAAGATAAAACATACACAAACATATGCACTGAGCTGTACTTAGGCCTTGTCCAAAGTCACTTTATATCTTGTGCTTATATGACTATACTGGAGGTATACCTTTATAAACAAGAAAGTGTTTTTGAATCAAAAACTATTTGTCAGTTTAATTCTTTCACTACAGATTGGTGCCGAAAACCCAGCTTTCCTGAAAAACAACCCTTAATAACGTTTCACAGTGTGTGGTTTCAGATTCGTCAGTGTCACTATCTCATCCGATGACCCAGTTTTTGAATAAAATCACACATAGTGAAGGGAAAGAGAAAGGCAAATAATTAGTGAGTCAAGATACTCGGAGTAGAATCTCTCAGCGGAGAGATCCCATGGTAGAGACAGTCAAATATGATTTTCTAAGCGTAAGGGACTTAGAGGAATCCACGGACAAAATGAAAGAATAAGTAGAAAAAAAAAGAATAGCGGTAAATTGTAAATCCTGGTAAGAGCCAGGTGATGTCAAAATCTCGACCGTAAGATCCGCTGAGGCAAACTGAGTTACATAAATTTAAATCCTGGTTATGTGGCTTACGGGCAGGTAGCCTTTGCAATCACCTCCCAGACTATATTTTCCGGAGTGATAAGACTCGATCGCTGAGAGGCCCTATGGAACTTTGAGTATTATATACAGAGGAAAATAATCAAATTGAAATGGCCAATGATATATCATATGTAGAATACGCACTAATCAAAGTGAATCAAACTCAGAAAGAAACAAGGAAACAAGATTGTATCCATTCAAGTGTAAAACCGAACAGGAATTAAACTGATTACTTTTTTAAAGGGACTAGGAGCTCTTAAAATAAACAAATCCCCTGGGCCGGATGAGATCCTCCCAGTAGTACTCAAAGAAATGAAAGAAGTAATTTACAAACCGCTAACCAAGATCATGCAGCAGTCTCTTGACACAGGGGTGGTACCGACAGACTGGAAAATTGCAAACGTAATACCGATCCACAAAAAGGGAAACAAAACTGAACCAGGTAACTACAGACCAGTAAGCCTGACTTCTATTATATGCAAACTTATGGAAACTATAATAAGATCCAAAATGGAAAATTACCTATATGGTAACAGGGTACTGGGAGACAGTCAACATGGTTTTAGGAAAGTGAGATCGTGCCTAACTAACTTGCTTGATTTTTTTGAGGATGCAACATCCATAATGGATAATTGCAAAGCATATGACATGGTTTATTTAGATTTCCAGAAAGCTTTTGACAAAGTCCCGCACAAAAGATTAATTCTCAAACTGAACGCAGTTGGGATTCAAGGAAACACATGTACATGGATTAGGGAGTGGTTAACATGTAGAAAACAGAAAGTACTGATTAGAGGAAAAACCTCAGAATGGAGTGTGGTAACCAGCGGTGTACCACAGGGATCAGTATTAGGTCCTCTGCTATTCCTAATCTACATTAATGATTTAGATTCTGGTATAGTAAGCAAACTTGTTAAATTTGCAGACGACACAAAAGTAGGAGGAGTGGCAAACACTGTTGCAGCAGCAAAGGTCATTCAAAATGATCTAGACAAGATTCAGAACTGGGCAGACACATGGCAAATGACATTTAATAGAGAAAAGTGTAAGGTACTGCACGCAGGAAATAAAAATGTACATTATAAATATCATATGGGAGATATTGAAATTGGAGAAGGAATCTATGAAAAAGACCTAGGAGTTTTTGTTGACTCAGAAATGTCTTCATCTAGACAATGTGGGGAAGCTATAAAAAAGGCTAACAAGATGCTCGGATACATTGTGAAAAGTGTTGAATTTAAATCAAGGGAAGTAATGTTAAAACTGTACAATGCACTAGTAAGACCTCATCTTGAATATTGTGTTCAGTTCTGGTCACCTCGCTATAAAAAAGATATTGCTGCTCTAGAAAGAGTGCAAAGAACAGCGACCAGAATTATTCCGGGCTTAAAAGGCATGTCATATGCACACAGGCTAAAAGAATTGAATCTGTTCAGTCTTGAACAAAGAAGACTACGTGGCGACCTAATTCAAGCATTCAAAATTCTAAAAGGTATTGACAGTGTCGACCCAAGGGACTTTTTCAGCCTGAAAAAAGAAACAAGGACCAGGGGTCACAAATGGAGTTTAGAAAAAGGGGCATTCAGAACAGAAAATAGGAGACACTTTTTTACACAGAGAATTGTGAGGGTCTGGAATCAACTCCCCAGTAATGTTGTTGAAGCTGACACCCTGGGATCCTTCAAGAAGCTGCTTGATGAGATTTTGGGATCAATAAGCTACTAACAACCAAACGAGCAAGATGGGCCGAATGGCCTCCTCTCGTTTGTAAACTTTCTTATGTTCTTATGGTCTTATGTTCTTAAACAAATGGTGGAAGGAATTTGGCAGTAGAAAGAATGATGACAAAACATAGAATATAGATCAGAGTTATAATAGGTAGTTTCCAAAGTGATGGTCATTTTAAGAAGTTGTTTATTAATGGGTTAGACTGGTTTTGTTTAAGCGAGGAGATAAAGCAACATCTTAGGAAGAAATAAGGAATTTATCATGCCTGAGCTGAGCAGGGAGATAACATTTTCTTTGAACGGGAAACAAATAATAATGAAGTTCAGTGCTATAAAGTTATGTTACTAGCTTCGAACTGCCTTTATGTTGAAGAATGTCGTTTTATGTGTTTGTCTTGGTGTGTTTAACTGTGTGTGAATTTTAAGTAGGCCTATGTGTGTGCATGCACGTGTGTGCAGGGCTGCGTAAACTGTGTTTACGAATTAGCAGAGCATTTGGCAACCATTAGCCTTTGAGATAGAGTCAGAAATCTGTTTACACTTTGATAATGGAAGCCAGTTTCTGTTTAGGAATAATGAAAAAAAAACATTGAACAATACTCAGCTTATCAGTCAATTTGTTACTGATGCCGCAAAGATTGCACTAAAACATATTGCAGATAACAGAGTTAAATTTGAGTACTGTCTGGTATCACAAACGATAATTTAAAAGCTTTGAAAAACATGTTTAATATATGTTTGTGACAGGCTGGCAAGTGGATAGAGGCCCAGAAACAGACTACAGTAATAAAAGGGTACAAGGGCCAAAACAAAGATATTCAAACATATATAAGAAAGCAAAACTTACAAAATAAAGGTTTCCAGGCTGGGCGGTGCTTTCACTGGATCAGAAAATATATTTAAAAAAAAACCAACCAGCAAACCAAAAACCCAGCAAGCACAACCAAATTGTGGGGTCACCGCGAAATTCACCTCTTTTAGGGGCCACTGCATATGGACAAGTACGGAGAGAAAAAAAAAAGAAACCTGGTCTAAATGAACTACTGCACAACGCAAAAGACGCAAACTACGTGTCTTTCTTCTGTAAATAGCCCTTTTTTATTCCTTCGCCGTCCTGTGTGCACTGCACTTAAGCAAAAAACAAACAAAGAAAAAACATCCACAAATAACATTTACAAAAAAAAATTCTCCAAAGCGGTTAACGTCATGGTTTACTATTCAAATGACAACAATGTTTTAATCAGCCCATAAGTGTGTCTTTACTGCTTTTCTGTGACCTGTACTGTGCAGTACGGGGTGGGACAACAGTTGGTGCTGCACTGTTTTGATTTATGTTGCTAAAATCTAGTTTTCAGCATTGGTGGTAAAATAATAGAAACGGACAGCAGAAAAAGCAAAGTACATTTCGGCTGATGATCGTTTCAAGATATTTCCCAAAGAAAATGTACATGCAGATCAGTGGCGCCAGCCTGCAGTAGTCATTTCGATGAGGTGCTCCAATGCCTTAGTACAGACATGACAGATGTGACGCTCCTCATTACTGATGAGGTATCTATTGTTTCCTATCTATTGTTATCTATTGTCACCTTGTTGTATATCCATCTTCGCCTATGTGAGATTTTCCGGACTGCCAACAAAGACGTTGGTTGGTTTGAAAAAAATCAACATTTTACTTTTGGGGGATTTGCTGCAGCTTCCACCTGTGCATGAGGAACCGGCTTTTGTACCACTTACTCAAGAGGAATTGCACAAATTGACTGGCTCTATGGGATCTGTGGACCTGTGGAAATTGTTCATGTATTATGAACTCACAATTTATATGCCAACCTGCATAATCATGTCAGACTCGGAGTCACAAACAAAATTGATCGCATTTTGTTGACTAAACAACTGGAGATATTTACAGCTGCAAAAAAGAAATTATCCAGTCCATAAAAGACTTAGCTGGCAAAGATGGAAGTTTAACCTGTCTATTGCCTATAGTAAACTGTAACCAGATACAGACCGCTATGCTTAACAGTATGCCTGGGGAGGACAGGCATCTATTGGCAATGGATACCGTGGACTGCCTTCCTTCCCTCAAGGAAAATGTGTTGAAAAAAATTAAACTTGCCGCAGTCGTTCAGCTGGACTGCAAACTAGCATTCAAGTGAAAATAGGCTGTAAGCTGATGCTTTAGAGAAACATCAGCATTGCCACTGGTCTCATCAGTAGGGCAATAGGGAAACTTCAAGTTGTTTCCTATTATCTGGAAAACTGCAGGATGGTGAAAACTATAACCATCAATTTTAACAATGGACACACGCATACCTTTGAATGCTTGAGGTCAAAGATTGAAGTCATGGACAGGGCCTACATTGCTCGAGAGTAGTTCCCAGTCATCGGTGCCCACGCAATCACCATTCACAAATGTCAGGGCATGACACTCAAAACAGTGATGATGGACATTGGTAACTCCATTTTCTCCTTTGGCCAAAGTTTTGTGGCACGTTCCGGAGTTATTTTCTTAAGTGGCGTCCACCTTATCAACTTTGACCCCACCTGCATTAAAGCACTTCAAACTACACTTGTAGATTACAGTAGGCTGACAGGTCTGTACTGCCCTCAGTTGAGAAACTTGAAGCGTACCAACGAACAAGGGATCCATGGTGAAAGATTGTTTGTATTTCGTACGTCAAGCCATCACTAATGTTCAGGAACAGCAAAAACTACCACGTTCTGAGGGAACACTTGCAGTCACACATCCAATCAGAGGCTTCAGCAACATTAATCTCACCTCCTGCTATTCAAATGCACTTTACAATGTCTTCTTCACTGCCAACCTTTGAAGGAGTCATTAAAACAGTGTGAATAACAAGCCCTCAGGATTTTTGTTACCAACTATGATCAGCTGCCATGCACTATATCTCTGAGTACTGTGGATATTAGTCACTTCTTAGGAGAACCCTCCAGTAGAGCTGAGCAGCAAGATGTTCTTGAGTCAAAAAGTCAAATTGTGTCAAACTTGCCCACAAAAAGGCCCAACACACCATGCACAGGATGTGAGTACCACACATCAAAATCAAGAGGTGGGGCATGTTTACTCTCTGCAGGTACCTGATGGTAGACATTCCATGTATTTGGTATTTACTAATTCATATGGAGCAGAAGTGGACACTCATTGCTAGTGGCAAATGTGGCCACTGTCAACAATTCACACTAATGAAACGTGAAGTCCTTTCAGAAGGAAGAATGCTTTCAGTCCAGCTTATGCTTTGGCAAACCAAACCAAACAGGAATATTACAAAGTGACAACATGTCAACTTTACTGGTGTACATAACAGTACAATTAAGTGGACAACCACATCAAGCCATGGCCAAGAAATGCATGGCCTTTTATGAACAGTTCTAATGCTTTACGTTTAGAGTACATTTGACTAAGTTGAGAAAATCAGACTAGAAGGCAAAAAATACATAATTTCTAGTATTTACATGTTCATGTCATTCACTTTATGATTGACATGCATATGGAAGTTTGTAGCCAAGTATAAATAAATACAATCTTGAACATTTTGGGAAATGTACATTCTTTTTTACCATTGTGTGACAGGGTGCTCTCGTCATGTGTGTGGGTAGCTGCTGCTTAAGCAAAACAGAGAAGGTGGAGCTGGAGGTGGAGCACAGCAAAGGCGCGCAGAATTTATTCACAAACACAAAAAGTAAATAAACAAAGGGGTCATGTGACGTTACCAGCAATGGTAACACAGAGGGCACTACAGCAAGCTGTACAAAAGCCAAAATAAAACACTTCAAAAACTACAAATAAAAGGTACCACACAGGGCGAGAGCTAGCCCTATAAACGTGGCGTCCGGCTCCAGGAACCGGCTATACTACGTAACCCTCGCTATCACTATCCCTAAACTAACCTACTTATGAGCCGGTATTCATACCACGACTCCTGCTGCTTCATGCGGCCTTGGCTGGGCATTGCCTTCACAAGCACCGCTTGCAGTTTCACGGTTGTATAGCTGTCGTTCCTGCAGAGCAGACGGTTATCAAATAAAAGCAGTCAGTTGTTAAGGGAGCGTTTTGGTGAAATTTGCGGCAGCCATTTTATTATTGAATTGTACCACAGCAGCTTCCTTTTTGCAAGCAGATTTGATGCTGATAGTATTTGCCAAGTGTCAGATCAATCACTTCAACCGTGCCAAAGAAAAACATTTCAGGAGGTTTCAAGAAGAAATGTGTCACACCGCCATTTTGGTTTAACTCCAGTTTCTTAAAAGTCAGTTGAATTGCAACATGTCAAGGATGATGCTTGTGAAGTTTCGAGTTAGTTAAGTAAACCAACTGTCTCTGTCAACTGAGGCAGTTTTAAATTTCGGACGTACACCTGGCAGCCATCTTGTTTTATAAAACATAGCCATTTTGACATATTTGTATTCCATTGTTACTGGGACAATAATTACCAAGTTTGGAGTTTGTTGGACAAACAGTTTTCAAACAGCAGTAGTTTGTTGTTAGGGGCGTGTTTCGATAAGATTTGTGGCAGCCATTTTCACATTAATATTTATCACAGAAACTTCTGCTTCGCAAACTTGATGTGGGTTTGGATGCTGATGATATATGCCAAGTGTCAGATCAATCGCTTCACTGGTTCCCAAGAATTTCGAAAGGTTTTATTGAAAAATACGTCACGGCACCAATTCTAGCCGCAGCAAAATTTTTTCAGCATCTCACAGCCAGTGTATCCAACTTGTTAGCTGCCAAGTCAGAACCTGAACAGTCACACAGCCTCGAAGCAGCAGCAGTTTAAAGTTTTGGGAAGAAAAAAAAAAATTGAAAAAAAAACAAAAAAAACTAAAAAAAAAACCTTTAACAATAACAGTAGGCTTCGCAGCCTTTAGCTTGGAAGCCTAATAAAAAAAAAAAAAAAACCTTTAAGAATAACAACAGGCTTCCCAGCCTTTGGCTTGGAAGCCTAACAATAATAACTAGAGTTGCTAGCAACTATAAAGGCTTCCAAGAAAACATGGTTCAGCCATCACAAATAATCGCTAATACAGCTTGCTACCTTTCCTATAATTAGTTAATGGGCTACTTAAGTTGTATCGTGTACAGAGCATAATCTTACGCTGAAGTTTAAGTGCATTGATCTGTTAGAAACAGCTGAGGAGCTATAGGCCAATTTGTGCGTTTTTAAAGAGACCAAAAGTATGGGTAATGATATTTTTTTATAGAGCACGTATGACTTCCTATGTGTTCCATATGAACCATAAGAACATAAGAACATAAGAAAGTTTACAAACGAGAGGAAGCCATTCGGCCCATCTTGCTCGTTTGGTTGTTAGTAGCTTATTGATCGCAAAATCTCATCAACCAGCTTCTTGAAGGATCCCAGGGTGTCAGCTTCAACAACATTACTGGGGAGTTGATTCCAGACCCTCACAATTCTTTGTGTAAAAAAGTGTCTCCTATTTTCTGTTCTGAATGCCCCTTTGTCTAATCTCTATTTGTTACCCCTGGTCCTGGTTTCTTTTTTCAGGCTGAAAAAGTCCCTTGGGTCGACACTGTCAATACCTTTTAGAATTTTGAATGCTTGAATTAGGTCGCCACGTAGTCTTCTTTGTTCAAGACTGAACAAATTCAATTCTTTTAGCCTGTCTGCATATGACATGCCTTTTAAGCCCAGAATAATTCTGGTCGCTCTTCTTTGCACTCTTTCTAGAGCAGCAATATCTTTTTTTATAGCGAGGTGACCAGAACAGCACACAATATTCAAGATGAGGTCTTACTAGTGCATTGTACAGTTTTAACATTACTTCCCTTGATTTTAATTCAACACTTTTCACAATGTATCCGAGCATCTTGTTAGCCTTTTTTATAGCTTCCACACATTGTCTAGATGAAGACATTTCTGAGTCAACAAAAACTCCTAGGTCTTTTTCATAGATTCCTTCTCCAATTTCAGTATCTCCCATATGATATTTATAATGTACATTTTTATTTCCTGCATGCAGTACCTTACACTTTTCTCTATTAAATGTCATTTGCCATGTGTCTGCCCAGTTCTGAATCTTGTCTAGATCATTTTGAATGACCTTTGCTGCTGCAACAGTGTTTGCCACTCCTCCTACTTTTGTGTCGTCTGCAAATTTAACAAGTTTGCTTACTATACCAGAATCTAAATCATTAATGTAGATTAGGAATAGCAGAGGACCTAATACTGATCCCTGTGGTACACCACTGGTTACCACACTCCATTCTGAGGTTTTTCCTCTAATAAGTACTTTCTGTTTTCTACATGTTAACCACTCCCTAATCCATGTACACGTGTTTCCTTGAATCCCTACTGCGTTCAGTTTGAGAATTAATCTTTTGTGCGGGACTTTGTCAAAAGCTTTCTGGAAATCTAAATAAACCATGTCATATGCTTTGCAATTATCCATTATCGATGTTGCATCCTCAAAAAAATCAAGCAAGTTAGTTAGACATGATCTCCCTTTCCTAAAACCATGTTGACTGTCTCCCAGGACCCTGTTACCATATAGGTAATTTTCCATTTTGGATCTTATTATAGTTTCCATAAGTTTGCATATAATAGAAGTCAGGCTTACTGGTCTGTAGTTACCTGGTTCAGTTTTGTTTCCCTTTTTGTGGATCGGTATTACGTTTGCAATTTTCCAGTCTGTCGGTACCACCCCTGTGTCAAGAGACTGCTGCATGATCTTGGTTAGCGGTTTGTAAATTACTTCTTTCATTTCTTTGAGTACTACTGGGAGGATCTCATCCGGCCCAGGGGATTTGTTTATTTTAAGAGCTCCTAGTCCCTTTAACACTTCTGCCTCAGTTATGCTAAAGTTATTTAAAACTGGATAGGAACTGAATGACATGTGGGGCATGTTGTCAGTATCTTCCTTTGTAAAAACTTGTGAAAAGTATCATATCATTTAATATACTTGCTATTTTTTTTCTTCATCTACAATTTTGCCATTTGTATCTCTTAAACGTTTAATCTCCTCTTTGAATGTTCGCTTGCTGTTGTAATATTGGAAAAACATTTTGGAATTGGTTTTAGCTCCCTTAGCAATGTTCATTTCTATTTCTCTCTTGGCCTTTCTAACTTCCTTTTTGACTTGCGTTTGCAGTTCTGTGTACTCTTTCTGCGTACTTTCTTTTTGTCCTTTTTTAATGCTCTGTAAAGTGCCTTTTTTCGCTGAATATTTTTTTTAATTGATCTATTAAACCATTTTGGCAATTTAGTTTTACATTTAGATTTGTCTACTTTAGGGATGTAATTGTTTTGCGCCTCTAGTACTACATTTTTGAAGAACAACCATCCTTCTTCTGTGGGTGTTTTCTCTATTTTACTCCAATCTACTTCTGTTAGTCTCTGTTTCATACCTTCATAGTTTGCTTTTCTAAAATTGTAAACCTTAGCTTTAGTCATTACTTTTGGGGTTTTAAAAAACACTTCAAATGAGACCATGTTGTGGTCTGAGTTTGCCAGTGGTTCTCTGACCTCTGTTTTAGTTATTCTGTCTTCGTTATTTGAAAAGACTAAATCAAGGCATGCCTCCCCTCTAGTCGGTGCCTTGACAAATTGTGTTAGGAAGCAGTCATTTGTCATTTCCACCATTTCAATTTCATCCTTCGTGTTACCCACTGGGTTTTCCCATTTTATCTGGGGGAAGTTGAAATCCCCCATTAGTATGGCTTCTCCTTTGCTACGCGCATTTCTAATGTCATTGTATAACAGATTATTTTGCTCACCGTCTGAATCTGGCGGTCTATAGCATGCTCCTATTATTATGCCCTTTGAATTTTTGTCCGTTATTCTGACCCATATTGATTCGGTTTTATTTTCTTTGTCCAGGTTTAACACCTGGGCTTCAAGACTGTTTCTTATGTATAGCGCTACCCCTCCTCCTCTTCTGTCCTGCCTGTCTTTCCTATACAGTGTATACCCACAGATATTATATTCGTCCCCATCACTCTCAGACAACCAAGTTTCAGTAACACCTATCACATCATAATTACTTGTTAGTGCAGTAGCCAAGTTCTACAATTTTGTTTCTGATACTTCTAGCATTTAGATAAATACATTTAATGGTTGTCTTACCTGAGTTATTGTTCTTGTTTTGATGCAGTCTCCCTTCTGTTTTTTTGTTGATTTCTCCCCCCTTCCTTTCTAGTTTAAATGCCTCTGAACCTGCTCAAGGATTTTTTCTCCAAGTAGACTGGTTCCCTTGTTATTTAAGTGCAGTCCATCCCATCTATACAGATAGTCCTCGTTGTAGAATGTGGTCCAATGATCAAGATAGGTGAAGCCTTCCCGTGTGCACCACGTCTTCAGCCATGCGTTTTGATTAATTATTTCCAGCTGTCCATATGGTCCTTTGCAAGGTGCCGGTAGTATACCAGAAAATACCACAGTTTTGGTTTTCTCTTTTAATTTCCTTCCTAGCTCTCTGAATTTGTTTTGCAGGGATTTTGGTCTGTCTCTTCCAATGTTGTTTGTACCAATGTGGACGACTACTACCGGGTCGTCTCCTGTTCGTTCTAGAAGCCTGTCCACGTTTTCAGTGATGTGCTTGACCGAGGCTCCCGGAAGGCAGCACACTGTTGTAGTAAGGGGGTCCAAACTGCAAATTGAACTTGCTGTGTTTCTCAATATGGAGTCCCCAACAATCATGACCTCTCTTCTTTTTGCTGTCTGGTCACCACTGTCAATGGAGTCCTGGATGTTGACTCTATCGCTGATCCCTGTGGTGCAAGGAGCCAGTTTTTAGCTTGACCTTTTGGAGAGGTAAAAGGTTGCGGGTGATGACATTTTTCATAGAGCACATATGTATTCCATTATCACTATGATAATCACCATTATCAAATTCAAACGTTAATTCCAATATGTCTGCCAAACCATGTGACCAATATGCTTTCGACTTTAGTGGTTATGACTATTATGGGCCGCACAACTGTACCAAAATTGAAGAGCATACATGCAACACTGTTCTTGTTATGGGTCATAAAAGTTGTTTTTCAATTATCAATATAGCCGCCAAACCACGTGACCAAAACACGCCATTTTAAAATCGACAGTTTTCGTTTGACCTTTTAGAGAGGTGAAAGGTCGTGGGTGATGACATTTTTTCTTAGACCACATATGACTTCCTGTATGTGTTCCATTATAACTTTGACCAAAAAGCAGGGATTTTACAAAATTTAGAAAGGTCCTTGTCCTGAGCAAACATGACAATTTTTGTGCCGATCAACATTGCGGTTTCAGTCAAGAAGATCTTTGAATATTTCGCGCAAATCCAACGTGCATGGTGAAATTGTTTTGTTCGCTGCATCCTTGTTTTTTTTAATGAAAAAGCGGAGATGTTACAAAACTTAGAAAGGACCTCCTCATGAGCAAACGTGACAATTTTGGTGACGATCAACATTGCAGTTTGAGACGAGAAGATCTTTAAATAACATTATTCTGTTATGGGTCATAAAAGTCATTTTTTAATTTTCAGTATGGCTGCCAAACCATGTGACCAAAACACACCATTTTGAAACCAACAGTAGTTCACATTAACCTCTACTACCATACTCAGTTTCATATAAAGTGGATTTATACTTTAAAAATATAGCACTTGTGAAATTCTTATTTTGCTTGCTGCATCCATGTTTTTTAACGAATCAGGGATTTTACAAAACTTTGAGCAAACAAAAATAATAATAATAATAAGAAGAAGAAGAAGAAGAAGAAGAAGAATAAACATAGCAATAACAATAGGCTTGGAAGCCTAATAATAACTAGAGTTTCTAGCAAGTATAAAGGCTTCCAAGCAGTTATTGTGAAATTTAAGCACATTGATTGTTATAGATCATACATTATCATCACAAATCATTTTGGACACAGCTAACTGTGTCAGTTTTGGCAAAAATATTGGATGCATTGGTTAGCAGCAAATTAAAATGTTATTTGGATGCAAACAATATCCTAACTAGCTTTTACAGTGAAATGCATTTAAGCAATCAGCTTCATTCAATTGCTGGCATTAGGTCCCTGAGGCCTGCAAACTCAGAAGTTTGAAGAATGTATATACAGCTGTGTTTGTGTTACAGACATTGTGTGTCTGCAAACATTTAGACAAAACATCACTGTGTTGTCTGAGGAAGATATTTTTGAGAACTGATACTGTATTTTGATAATGGTTTTGAAGGAAACGGTCAACGACAGAACACACGTTTCAATTGCTGCGTTCTGTTACCCAGAGCTTGCTGCGCTGGCTGCTCTTGGCTGCTTTCTTTTTGACGTCACACGCAGCTTTTAGAGAAACACCTTCTCCAAACCTTGCAGCACAGAACACATTTTCAACGTGCTATATTTACATTTGTGTGGACTATCAACAGTTTAATGTAATTGACTTAACATTAACTTTATTATAAAATTATACATCACTTATC
>NC_054551.1:13474957-13614957 GCF_017654505.1 Polyodon spathula | reverse complement strand
CCATAGCACAAAACGCTACTTTGGTGTTTCAGGAGTGGGATTTGTACAGCGCCTGCCACGAGGGGTGAAACAGAAGCAAGAGGGAGAAGATGGCAGACACGAGAGAGATGAGAGGAGACGAGCTGCGAGCCAGACTGGAGGAGCTGGTCGCTGAGCTGAGGGTCAGGAGCGACCCGAGCATGGGCGCTGCATGGGGAGGAGAGAACCCTTGGGCGAAAGAGGATAGACGGATCAAGATGACGGAGCTAGGAGACAAACGGACTGCCCCGCAGGCTGAGGGGCACTGCACCATTGTCATCGAGGAAGGAGGAGGTTCTTCGGCCGCCGCAAGGACATCATTGGCCACGGAGATAGGAGGAGCGCGAGTGCGCGTCAAGGAGGAGGCAGTATCACCGTCGGACACGCCCGCCCTGCAGCAGAATGTCAACAAGGGGTTTATTACAGCCGTCTGCGGTACAACGGTAAGACTTTGTAAAGCAGTTTGAAATGATGACAGTGATAAACAACTGGACAGACAGAGAGAAAGCCAGTAATTGAATTGCTTGTTTAGAAGAAGAGGCTTTACATTGTTTAACCACCGTCAATCTGAATGGCTGTAGTAGCTGTGGGGCATTGGTTGCTGAACTGAGCATGTGTCTGACAAGAGAGTATGACGTTAAGCCCCGACATGGGCCCCGTGCCGATCACGGGACAGAGACTATGCGGTGTGGGGGGAACATATTGCAAGGGGCGAGCCGGCAGTCAGTGAAAGCAGGCTGCTATGACGGTAGATCGTCGTGGGAGGCGTACCATGTCAAATTCAGGATGGCAGCGCTACCAATGGCTGGGGGCCGACGGAGAAAGCAGGACAGTTGGCGGCTGCATTAGAGGGAAAAGCGCGGCAGGTTCTGCTGGACTTGGGCCCAGACGAGGTGGCCCAACCGCAGGTGCTAACCGCAGCTCTCGAGCGCCGTTTTGGGAGAGTGGAGCCCGCAGTCGGGTTGCGCCTGCAGCTGGCCAACCGCACTAGAGCTCCTGGAGAGAAACTGGGCGTACTGGCTGCCGATGTCCAGTACCTGGCCCGGAAGGGGTACCCAACGTTCCCGCCAGCCACCCAGGAGGACCTGGCTGTCGAGGCCTTTGTTCGCGGACTGACCCCGACCGCTCTACATCAGCAGGTCCGGTTTGCTGCCCCAACCTCCCTAGAGCTCGCTGTGGCTCACGCCGTACGAGTCGAGGAGGGGGAGCGGGACCATGCCCCTGGGAGCGAGAGTGGTCAGCAGAAGAGGCGGCCTGACCACACACCACCTCGAGCTTGCATGGCCCAAGCAGAGGAGGCCCCGTACCGAACCATTGACCCCACCTGGCCCCCGGAGCTTACCATCCTTATCAGGGCGGCGATCACCCAGCCAGCTAGGACTCCTGAGACCCCCCCCCCACAGCTGTGCTGGGGCTGTGGACAGCCTGGCCACTTACGGCGCCACTGCCCAGCAGCAACTGCTGCACCACCACACCTGACACAGCAACCGCAGGAAAACGCCAAGGGGCCTGCATAGATGGAACGACGCGTGCCCCTAGTCCAGTCCCCTTAATCGCGGACCACCCAGCTGCAGCGGCCGCCACCAGTACTAACCCGTGTAGCCGACAGCAGGGCGTCACCCCCCACGGATACAGCCGACCACAGACAGTGCTAGCCAGCTATAGCGGTAGGAAGGACCACTGCCGGGGACTTCTGCCATGTCCCCGTCCGCATTGAGGGGGTTCCGTGCACTGCTCTCGTGGACACTGGCTCCACGGTGACTCTCATCCGCCCCGATGTGCTCCCTGCAGGAGTCCGGCTGGAGCCCACCACCGTGCAGTTGCGCACTGTGATTGGAGAGCTAGCCCCCATGCAAGGAAAGGGCAACCTTGCTATTGAAGTGGCTGGACGGACCGTGCACCACCCCGTCTGGGTAGCAGCTGTACAGGACCCCTGCATACTGGGCCTGGACTTCCTGCACTACACCGGCGGACAGCTAAACCTCCGGACCGGGACACTGCACATACAGGGGAGCCCGGCTTTAGCTTTAGCCTCACCCCTTGGACCGCTGGGTCAGAGTCGGGACCCCTTCGCACGACAGTTTCGGGATCTGCCGAGGACACAACGGACCGCTGCAGTGAGACGGGAGACCTCAGCCCACCCCCAGGCTCCATCATGCGCCAGTCTCATCGGGGACAATACAGTGTCTCGACAACCACCCTCCAGCCGCAACGCTCGCCAGCCAACACGGCCACCCTCTGGCCGCAACGCTTGCCAGCCAACACAGCCACCTTCCGGCCGCAACGCTCGCCAGCCAACACGCCCACCCTCAGGCCGCAACGCTCGCCAGCATGTACAGCCGCCCTCCTGCAGTTCTGGTGTGGCCCAGGGGAATGCAGCCCTCCCCCAGGCGGCCCCGCCACCCTGCCCGGCGCCACCAACCGCTACCCAAGGGCTGCGGGAGGATACTGCCATGCCACGCCCTACTGTCAGGGGTAATTCAGCGTCCCCGGCAATTTCCCTTCCACCACCAGTCTCCACTGAAGACTCAGCTCTCAGCGCAGTGCACGCAGTCCGGCTCAGGAGCTGCGAAGGGCTTTGCGCAGAAGAGCGTCGCCAGCTGTGGGAACTGGTGTACGAGTATCGCCACAGTTTCGCTACCGCCTCGGATGACGTGGGGCGGACACACCTGGTGCAGCACCAGATCGAGACGGGAGCCGCCCGCCCCATTAAGCAGCGCCCTCGCCGCCAACCGCTCGACCTCCAGGAAGCCACAGAGCAGGTGCTGGAGGAGATGACCTCGCCGGTAGTCATGGTGCGGAAGAAGGACGGCAAGTGGCGTTTCTGTGTCGATTACCGGCGAGTGAACGATGTGACAGAGAAGGACTCCTACTCCCTTCCCCGCATCCATGAGTCCCTTGACTTGGTGGCCAGCTCTAGATGGTTCTCTTCGCTGGACCTCTGCAGCAGTTACTGGCAGGTTGCGCTGGATCCCTCTGCACGGCCGAAGACTGCCTTCTCCACTGGACGGGGTCTGTGGCAGTTTACTGTGATGCAGTTCGGACTTTGCAACACCCCCGCAACGTTCGAACTGCTCATGGAAAAGGTGCTGGCCGGAGTACCCCCATCGGAGTGCCTGGTCTACCTGGATGACCTGCTGGTCCCTGAAGGGACCTTCCAGGATGCCCTGGCCTCCCTGCGTGAGGTGCTCCGGCGCATGAGGAGAGCGGGGCTAAAACTGCACTCTGAAAAGTGCCAGCTGATGCACCGGGAGGTCTCATTCCTCGGGCACTGAGTGGGAGGGGATCCAGACAGAGGTGGACAAGATCACCGCAGTGAGGGACTGGCCTATTCCCCTCAACCCCCGGCAGGTTAGAAGCTTCCTAGGGCTTGCGTCCTACTACCGCAGGTTTGTGCAGGGCTTTGCCACCATCGCTGCCCCCCTGCACCGCCTCCTGAGGAAAGACGAGCCCTTTGAGTGGACCCTGGCGTGCCAGGAGGCGTTCGCCTCCCTGCAACATGCGCTGTGCCAGTCCCCGGTGCTGGCTCCCCCGGATGTCCGTTCTCCCTTCCTGCTGGACACGGATGCGAGCAGCGAGGGCATCGGGGCTGTCTTATCCCAGCCGGGTCCAGAAGGGGAGCATGTGGTGGAGTATTTTTGCCGGTCGCTCAGCAAGGAGGAGCGCCGGTATTGCGTCACCCGACGGGAGCTGCTTGCGGTGGTGGAGGGGGTCCGCCACTTCCGCCACTATCTCTGCAGGCTCCCCTTCACCATTTGCACAGACCACGCTGCCCTGCAGTGGCTACTGATGTTCCGGGAGCCGGAGGGACAGGTCGCCCTTTGGATCGAGCAGCTCCAGGCGTTTCAGTACCGGATCTAACACCGGGCTGGTGAGAAGCACGCCAATGCGGACGCGCTGTCCCGTCGTCCCTGTGCCCGGGAGGGATGCGCCCATTGCAGCAGAAATGAGGAGAGGGAAGCGGAGCTGTCCCACCGGGGGGAAGAGCAATGCCGGGTGGCAGTATCGGCTGAGAGGGTGGATTGGAGAGCCCATCAGGACAGAGACCCGGACCTCTGCCCCATACTACAATGGCTAGAGGAGCAGCAAAGGCCCCCTTGGGAGGAGGTGGCCCCTTTTTCCACAGCCACTCGGGGGCTGTGGGCTCAGTGGAGCGGGTTGGCCTTGCATGACGGAGTCCTTCAGCGGCAGTGGAAGGTGCCCGCCATGGGGGAGGTGAGGTGGCAGGTGGTTGTCCCCGGGGCGATGCGCCAGGAGGTGCTAGAGGCCCATCATGGGACCCCAGGCACTGGTCATTTTGGAGTGACAAAGACCCTGCGGCGGCTCCGCCAGTCGTTCTACTGGGGGCAGTGCAGGCGAGACGTGGAGGACCACTGCCGGCGCTGTGACATCTGCACTGCCCGGAAAGGACCCCAGGGCCGGTCGCACGCCCCACTCCAGCAGTACCAGGTCGGGGGGCCTATGGAGAGGGTTGCCGTAGACGTACTAGGCCCCTTTCCACGCTCCGAGAGGGGGAACCGGTTCGTTCGGGTGGCCCTCGATTACTTCACTAAGTGGCCAGAGGCGTATGCTTTGCCAGACCAGGAGGCGGAGACGGTCGCTGAAGCACTGCTGGAGGGGTTCTTCAGCCGGTTCGGGGTCCCTCAAGAGTTGCACTCCGACCAAGGGCGCAACTTTGAGTCCCGGGTCTTTGCCGGGATGTGCCGGCGCCTGGGCATCAAGAAGACGCGGACCACCCCTCTGCACCCTCAGAGCGACGGACTGGTGGCCGACGCTGGGAGTGGCCTGCGCTCCGGACAACGAGGATTCCACCGCATGCACCCCCTCCTAAGGTGGCTGTACGCTGGGGAAGGGACGACTGCGCCACTCACTGCGCGTGCTAGGAGGTCGCTTCGATCGAAAACCAGTAGGGGGGTCTCGGGGGTCCTGGAGGCCCGGGACTCATACGGTCCGACATGTCCTGGCTGACCTTAGTCGGGTGTCGAAGCGGGACCCTGGTGCAAACGTCCGACGACCCAGATGTCGTCTTTGCCTTGATACTTGAGGCTCATGACCGGTGGCCTGAAGCGGTGTCCCCCTGCGGTGACCACTGCCGGTCACCGCCGGGGAGCTCGTGTGGGTCTTCAGCCCCAAGAGACAGCGGGGCCGTTGCCCCAAATTGGACAGCCACTGGCTTGGTCCTTGCCATGTCCTGGAGAGGATCGGGGACCATCCGACCCAGCAGCTCCTGACAGTCCTCTCCTGCCCCCTCCCGATCCACTCTGCCCTAACAGTCCTCCCACCCCCAGGGCTGAGGGTTCCTCCCCCGACGGTTCAGTTTCCCTGTCCCCTGTGGCTGATGGGAGGCCGTCCTCCACACAGGGCTCCCGCCCGCAAAGACATCATCGCCTCCCGGGTCGTTTCCGAGACTTTGTTCTTCCCTCGGGGACGAGGGACTAAAGGGGGGGGCTGTGTAACGACCCTGGCGATGGCAGCATCCTGGACGTTGTGTTTGTCTTGTTTGTTACGTCCTGTTAAGGTTCTGTGTATTGTGAGGGTACGGGGCACGCCATTAAGAACATAAGAAAGTTTACAAACGAGAGGAGGCCATTCGGCCCATCTTGCTCGTTTGGTTGTTAGTAGCTTATTGATCCCAAAATCTCATCAAGCAGCTTCTTGAAGGATCCCAGGGTGTCAGCTTCAACAACATTACTGGGGAGTTGATTCCAGACCCTCACAATTCTCTGTGTAAAAAAGTGTCTCCTATTTTCTGTTCTGAATGCCCCTTTTTCTAAACTCCATTTGTGACCCCTGGTCCTTGTTTCTTTTTTCAGGCTGAAAAAGTCCCTTGGGTCGACACTGTCAATACCTTTTAGAATTTTGAATGCTTGAATTAGGTCGCCACATAGTCTTCTTTGTTCAAGACTGAACAGATTCAATTCTTTTAGCCTGTCTGCATATGACATGCCTTTTAAGCCCGGAATAATTCTGGTCGCTCTTCTTTGCACTCTTTCTAGAGCAGCAATATCTTTTTTATAGCGAGGTGACCAGAACTGCACACAATATTCAAGATGAGGTCTTACAAGTGCATTGTACAGTTTTAACATTACTTCCCTTGATTTAAATTCAACACTTTTCACAATGTATCCGAGCATCTTGTTAGCCTTTTTTATAGCTTCCCCACATTGCCTAGATGAAGACATTTCTGAGTCAACAAAAACTCCTAGGTCTTTTTCATAGATTCCTTCTCCAATTTCAATATCTCCCATATGATATTTATAATGTACATTTTTATTTCCTGCGTGCAGTACCTTACACTTTTCTCTATTAAATGTCATTTGCCATGTGTCTGCCCAGTTCTGAATCTTGTCTAGATCATTTTGAATGACCTTTGCTGCTGCAACAGTGTTTGCCACTCCTCCTACTTTTGTGTCGTCTGCAAATTTAACAAGTTTGCTTACTATACCAGAATCTAAATCATTAATGTAGATTAGGAATAGCAGAGGACCTAATACTGATCCCTGTGGTACACCGCTGGTTACCACACTCCATTCTGAGGTTTTTCCTCTAATCAGTACTTTCTGTTTTCTACATGTTAACCACTCCCTAATCCATGTACATGTGTTTCCTTGAATCCCAACTGCGTTCAGTTTGAGAATTAATCTTTTGTGCGGGACTTTGTCAAAAGCTTTCTGGAAATCTAAATAAACCATGTCATATGCTTTGCAATTATCCATTATCGATGTTGCATCCTCAAAAAAATCAAGCAAGTTAGTTAGGCACGATCTCCCTTTCCTAAAACCATGTTGACTGTCTCCCAGTACCCTGTTACCATATAGGTAATTTTCCATTTTGGATCTTATTATAGTTTCCATAAGTTTGCATATAATAGAAGTCAGGCTTACTGGTCTGTAGTTACCTGGTTCAGTTTTGTTTCCCTTTTTGTGGATCGGTATTACGTTTGCAATTTTCCAGTCTGTCGGTACCACCCCTGTGTCAAGAGACTGCTGCATGATCTTGGTTAGCGGTTTGTAAATTACTTCTTTCATTTCTTTGAGTACTACTGGGAGGATCTCATCCGGCCCAGGGGATTTGTTTATTTTAAGAGCTCCTAGTCCCTTTAACACTTCTGCCTCAGTTATGCTAAAGTTATTTAAAACTGGATAGGAACTGGATGACATGTGGGGCATGTTGTCAGTATCTTCCTTTGTAAAAACTTGTGAAAAGTAATCATTTAACATATTTGCTATTATTTTTTCTTCCTCTATGATTTTGCCATTTGTATCTCTTAAACATTTAATCTCCTCTTTGAATGTTCTCTTGCTGTTGTAATATTGGAAAAACATTTTGGAATTGGTTTTAGCTCCCTTAGCAATGTTCATTTCTATTTCTCTCTTGGCCTTTCTAACTTCCTTTTTGACTTGCATTTGCAGTTCTGTGTACTCTTTCTGTGTACTTTCTTTTTGGTCCTTTTTTAATGCTCTGTAAAGTGCCTTTTTTCGCTGAATATTTTTTTTTAATTGATCTATTAAACCATTTTGGCAATTTAGTTTTACATTTAGATTTGTCTACTTTAGGGATATAATTGTTTTGCGCCTCTAGTACTACGTTTTTGAAGAACAACCATCCTTCTTCTGTGGGTGTTTTCTCTATTTTACTCCAATCTACTTCTGTTAGTCTCTGTTTCATGCCTTCATAGTTTGCTTTTCTAAAATTGTAAACCTTAGCTTTAGTCTTTACTTTTGAGGATTTAAAAAACACTTCAAATGAGACCATGTTGTGGTCTGAGTTTGCCAGTGGTTCTCTGACCTCTGTTTTAGTTATTCTATCTTCGTTATTTGAAAAGACTAAATCAAGGCATGCCTCCCCTCTAGTGGGTGCCTTCACTTGACTCCAGTGGCTGGAATTTACATACTCGTACTTCCGCCCCTCACCAAGGTGCCGCCCCTTAAAAAGATGACTTTTGTCATGGTCACAAGACCTTGGTAAGGGAAATCCCGAGTTGGTTTGATGCCTTCTACTGTTGGGAGGCTGAATTGCAGACCGAAACCCCTTTGACTCATCACATATCCCACCCCTCAGAGTGGAGCCAAAGGAACACTCGGAAACCTCTAACCCCTCCTTTTCCCCTCCCTCCCGGGAAAAAAAATCAGCGTTTTGATGTAACTTACCTGCACGATGCCTTATTTGAAAGGCGAAGGGTTGGAGCGCCAGGTACCACCGCGTAATCCTAGCGTTTGAATCCTTCATTGTGTCTAACCACTTTAAAGGGGCATGATCTGTGATGAGTACAAAGGGTCGTCCCAGAAGATAGTATTTTAAGGACTCCACCGCCCATTTTACTGCCAGGCATTCTTTCTCTACCACTGAGTACCTCTGTTCTCTCGGCAGTAACTTCCGACTAATATATAATATCGGGTGTTCTATACCATTTTTTTCCTGAGACAGAACCGCCCCCAGACCAGTCTGCGATGCATCTGTCTGAAGGATGAACTCTCGGCTGAAATCTGGGCTTACTAATGCTGGGGCCTGACTCAAATTAGTTTTAATAGATTCCAAGGCTGTCTGACACTCTGCACTCCACTTAATTTTATTTGGAGCGTTCTTTTTAGTGAGATCAGTGAGAGGGGCGGCTATAGTGGAAAAGTGTGGAATAAAGCGGCGGTAATAACCAGCCAACCCTAACAATGATCTCACCTGGGTTTTTGTGGTAGGAACCGGTGAATCCAACAAAGCCTGGACTTTTGAAACCAACGGTTTTACTCTACCCTTACCCATTATGAAACCTAAATATTTTGTTTCTTCTTTTCCAATAGCGCACTTTGCCATGTTCGCTGTGAGTCCCGCCTTCCTCAGAGACTGTAGGACGGCTTTTAATCTACTCAAATGTTCTTTCCAGGAAGAACTGTATATGACTACGTCATCGATATATGCAGCTGCATACTCTCGATGAGGTTGTAATACCCTGTCCATCAGTCTCTGGAAAGTTGCGGGAGCTCCATGAAGTCCGAACGGCATAGTACAAAATTGAAAAAGACCATCTGGGGTTGAGAATGCCGTTTTCTCACGAGAGGCTTTTGCTAATGGAATTTGCCAGTATCCTTTCGTCAGGTCCAAAGTTGAAATAAACCGAGCTCGCCCCAGCCTGTCTAAGAGTTCATCTACCCGAGGCATGGGATATGCATCAAACTTAGAGATAGCATTCACCCTCCTAAAGTCTATACATAACCGTAGTGACCCATCTGGTTTGTCTATTGGTACAATTGGGCTACACCACTCACTTCGGGAAGGTTCAATTATCCCAAGTTTCAACATACACTCCACCTCCCTCCGGACAGAATCTCTCCGACTTTCTGGAATGCGATACGGTCTCTGTCTAACTCTCAGACCTGGCGGAGTGATAATAGCATGTTCAATCAAATGCGTTCTTCCGGGCACGTTAGAAAACACATCACCAAACATTTTGATTAAATTGCTTACCTCTTTGCGTTGATCAGGAGTTAATTGTTCCCCCATCGGAACCCCAGCTGCTGATACTGGCTCAATTGAGGGTCCATAGTCCTCTCCCTCCTGTTCGGGAGATATAAAATGGACCTCCCGTTCTTTCCACGGTTTGAGGAGATTAACATGATAAATTTGATTTTCCTTCCGACGCCCAGGCTGTCGGATCTCATAATTAACTTTTCCAATTGCTCGAATGACCTCAAAGGGACCCTGCCATTTAGCAAACAACTTAGATTCTGATGAGGGAAGCAACAACAACACTTTGTCTCCAGGTCGAAAGTTCCTAATTCTTGCATTTTTATTGTAGCTTTGCTGCTGCTTCTGCTGTGCCACTTTGAGATTGTCATGTGCCAATCGACCGACTAATTCTAAGCGATCGCGTAGCTGTAATACATATTTCACTATATTTTTAGAGTCTTTTGACTGTTCTTCCCAGCCTTCTCTTATGAGATCCAAGATACCCCGCGGCTGCCGACCGTACAAGAGCTCAAACGGAGAGAACCCCGTTGAGGATTGTGGTACCTCACGAACTGCAAAGAGCAAGTAGGGAAGCAGTTTAGCCCAATTACGTTTCTCCTGATCTACAAAGCGGCGCAACATACTTTTTAAAGTCTGATTAAATCGTTCAACAAGCCCATCCGTTTGAGGATGAAAAACTGAGGTTCGAATTGAACGGATTTTCAATAATTTGTATAATTGCTGAATACAGCCAGACATAAAATTAGTGCCCTGATCAGTGAGAATTTCTTTCGGGATTCCCACCCTAGAAAATATTTTAACCAATTCATTTGCTACTACTTCTGCACTCATAGAGCGTAAGGGAACAGCTTCTGGATATCGTGTTGCGTAGTCCACTACTACCAAAATATACCGATATCCTGACTCTGCTCCCTCCAGAGGGCCTACTAAATCTACACCAATCCTCTCAAACGGTACTCCAATAATTGGCAGTGAGACCAGAGGTGCGGGGCGAACTAACTTAGGGGCAGCTAATTGACATTCCGGACACTCAGATACATACTTCCGCACAAGACCATAAACCCCTGGCCAAAAAAACCGGGCCAGAATTCGTTCCTGAGTCTTTTCAGTTCCCAAATGACCTGAAAATGGAATGTCATGCGCCAATCTCATGACTTCTGACTGAAAAGGCCTAGGAACCAATAACTGTTTTACGAGCTGTCCCGTCCCGGGAGCCCGGGTTATTCTATATAATAAGTGCCCAGATACAGAAAAATGCGGAAATACCACGGGTTGTCCTTCCTGCATATCCTTCCCCTCAACATATCTAACCTGTTTCCAAGCATACTGTAATGTGGGATCATTTTGTTGTTCATAGCCCAGGTCAATATCTCGGTCCCAATGATTAGGTACGCTGAGAGGAGTGTCGTTTATTATGTGACCTTCCACATCAGTAACCTCGCAGCCCCGGTCACACTGAACACCTACTCCTTTACCCTGCCGTTTACAAGATTGGTTTACCTTTGAGTCAGACCCCTCCCCTTGTCGTCTCAGAGTTCCCTCATATTTTTCCACCCTGCGCTCTCTCTTTGTTTTTCTCGGGCGGATTTTAGGGTTAAACAGGTCGGATTGTAACGGGAAAATCTCGCCAATTGTTTTCTCCTGTTGCTTTAGATTGTCCCCTGGTAGAAACTAAGACCATTTCCCGACCTAAAATACGATCAAAAAACGGCCAGTCTCTTCCCAGGAGAACAGGGTATGGTAAACATTGCGCTACAGCCACTTTAACGTAAGCTGAGTAATCATCAACAGTAAGTCTAACTTTAGTGGTGGGATAAACCCGAGTTTCTCCATGGATACATGAGATAGCCACTTTACCCTGTGGCTCCCAGGTTACCCCCTCCAAAAGAGCTTGTCGAATCAATGTTTGTGCACACCCAGAGTCCGCAAATGCATTAGTACTCTTATCCCCGACCTGTACTCTTAATTGATAAGGGCCCTCCCAACATTCCCCAGTGTTCTTACCTGTTACTGCCGACCAGGATCTTCTTGCCAGGTCTACCTCCATCATTGGACAATCCCTGGCTATATGTCCGGGCTCATTGCATCGGTAACAGACTGGGGTAGAAGGCACCAACGGGGTTTGTTTGTCCTGTGAGTCGGTGACCGACAGGTTAGGGGGGTTTTCTCTCGCCCAAGATGGGGCTAACCTCGACCTCCATGGTCTGAAGGTCTGGTTACCTCCTCTGGGCTTCACTGATGGGTTGGTCCTGGTTAGTTTAGGCGCAGGAGTGGGGTCAGAGGCGGCGCCTTCCTTCGCATCCTCATAAGCCTCCGCCAGGATGATGGCCTTCTCGAGAGTGGTAGGTTGATTCCTTTTAACCCACTCCCGATTTCCTGGCGGTAGTATGGAGGTGAACTGCTCTATAGCGATCTTCTGCACCAGTTCTTGGGGTGTGTGTTCTTCCGGTTGCAGCCACCGGGTGCACTGATCCAGGAGATACTGTCCCGCAACCCGGGGCCGCACCCCCTTGGACAGCTGGTATTCCCGGAAACGGCGCCGGTATGTTTCTTCCGTGATCCCGAGGCGTGAGAGAATGGCTTCTTTTACTTTTATATAATCCGCGGCCTCCGAGGCCATCAAGGCTCTGTACGCTGCTGCGCGGCCAGTTTATTGGGGTTTTTTTTTGGTGTGGTTCTTCGGTTGAGCCACGGGTGCATGATCCAGGAGTATGGTACCGCACCGGGGCAGCACCCATGGGACAGCTGGTATTCCCGGGGAAACGGCGCCGGATGTTTCTTCCGTGAATCCGAGCGTGAGAGATGGCTTCCTTTTACTTTTATTAATCCGCGGCCTCGAGGGCCATTCAAGGCTCTGACGCTGTTGCGCATGTCCTGTCAAACAGGGTGCCAATTTCATGGCCCAGTGTTCCTTGGGCCACCCTGCTGCTTCTGCCACTCTCTCAAAGGTGACCAAGAACGCCTCAGGATCATCTTCCGGAGTCATCTTCTGTAGCTTTGGTTGTGAAGAAAACATCCGGGCAACCGCTGTTTCCGCCGCTGGTGTCGAGATTTTCTCTACCAGCTGACCAAAGAACTGGGCGAGCTGTTCCTGGTGCCGTGCTTCCCTCTCCTCTCGCTTCTCCTCCTGCTCCCTAAACATCGCCAAAACTGTAGCTGGATCCATCTCCCACAATGACACCACGTGTGAGGCGTGTGAGTACAAATGGATTTTCCAGACAGTGATTTACGTGTAACAATTAAAATTTTATTTAATATTACACGAGAAAAAAAAAAGAAAAATAATAAAAAAGGATGTGAGGGAGGGAGTGCGGGAGTAATCAAAAACAAAGGAACGGAAGCCTCTCAGTCCTCTTCGCGTTCTGCTTTAATCCAAAAATAAAACAAAAGGAATAAAAACAGAAAAGAACCAGTTAGTAAGGCTCCCGTTCGTGACACAGTCCAAAACAACCAAGTACTCCTCCAGCCTTTTTTCCCCGCCTCTATTCCTTAGGACCAACCCCGAACACAGTAGCACGTTCCCTTTAGTATGCAAACCCCGCCCCGGTAGTCAGTGGATCACCAATCCCAAACTGACAGGTATCCTTAATTTCACTTGACTCCAGTGGCTGGAATTTACATACTCGTACTTCCGCCCCTCACCAAGGTGCCGCCCCTTAAAAAGATGACTTTTGTCATGGTCACAAGACCTTGGTAAGGGAAATCCCGAGTTGGTTTGATGCCTTCTACTGTTGGGAGGCTGAATTGCAGACCGAAACCCCTTTGACTCATCACAGCTACATATACTGATTAAAACTAATACATCTAATAGTAAATCAGACAATGGTTTTTATATATATATATATATATATATATATATATATATATATATATATATAGTGTGCCCACTTTATTTTTTAAGAGTATCATTGATTTATATATATAATTTGCCATTTTTTCATAATATTACTGTGAACCAAAGGGACGATGCAAGGATCATGAGTCACCTGCTAATCGTAATGCAAATTACAAAACTACTGCTGCCACCGTGTTAGCGGAGGCGAACGACATTTTATCATTATACAATGAAGCCGTGAACAGCCTTGTCAACGCTATATTAAATAAATAAATCAATTATTTAAACAAACATAATATACTGAATAATAAAGTTAATGTTAATCAATTCCATTGAGCTGACTGTTGATAATCCACACACATGTAAATATAGCACGTTGAAAATGTGACCTGTTCTGCAAGGGTTTGGAGAAGGTGTTTCTTTAAACGCTGCGTGCGACGTCAAAAAGAAAGCAGCCAAGAGCAGCTGGCGCAGCAGGCTCTGGGTAACAAAACGTAGCAACTGAAACATGTATTCTATGTCGTTGACCGTTTCCTTCAAAACCATTATCAAAATACAGTATCAGTTCACAAAAATATCTTCCTCAGACAACACATTGATGTTTTGTCTAAATGTTTGCACTGTCTGTAACATAAACTCAGCTGCATACAAATTCTTCAAACTTCTGAGTTTGCAGGCCTCAGGGAACATGCCAGCAATTGAATGAAGCTGATTGCTTAAATGCATTTCACTGTAAAAGCTAGTTAGAATATTGTTTGTATCCAAATAACATTTTAATTTGCTGCTAACCAATGCTTCCAATATTTTTGCCAAAATTGACATAGTCAGCTGTGTCCAAAATGATTTGTAATGATAACGTTTGATCTATAACAACCAATGCGCTTACATTTCACAGTAACTGCTTGGAAGCCTTTATAGTTGCTAGCAACCCTAATTATTATTATTATTATTATTATTATTATTATATTATTATTATTATTATTATTATTATTACTGGTATTGCAGTTCAAATAGCACTATAACAAATTAATGTTTACAAGTAACTCAGAAAACTGGTCAGGCAACACAGCCTGCACTGACCCTACTGGTTGCTCTGGGAATTACATGCATCTGGACTCCGATGTATTTCACTATTCATATTACATACTTAAATATCGCTATCATGTTAAACAGAGTACTCTAATGTATAATCTTGGATTTATCTTTGCTGAACTTTTAATGTGTATGTTGGGTACCCCTCTGAAACCACTTGGCACTATTCCTACTTGTACTGTACAGACATCCTTCAAGATTTGCTCAATACATTACTTTTGTAACGCTACTAAAGACTTGCTGTTTCCCCTTTACTTGTGCCACGGGACCCATTGGCTGCTCAGGTAAGTGGCCTGTGACAAAACAATTAGGGCAACCTTAACCCGGACCAAGTAAATAGGCACAATTGGAAAAGCGGATCTAACTTGCGTGAAAAACACAAGCCAAGTTAGCAGAAACAATTGGGGCACCCTTGGCCCCCACTGCTTTGACAGTTATGCCTATTTGCTTGGTGCTGGCCAAGGTTGCCCCAGTTGTTTCTACTAACTTGGCTTGTGTTTTTGATATCTCCACCTTAAATGTCTTACCTCTTTTTATAATTTGGCGTTTTTTTCACATTGAAAATGTGTTTTTGTTTCAGATATTAATATACTGTAAGTGGGGTACACAATTGCACAGGATGCACTTTCTCACGGGTATAACGATGCAAAAGTGATCACTTTTATGTCCCATAACGTGCACATGTGTGGTAAAGCCAATGCTGCTGAAGGGATGCACTATCTCACAGGGTGCACTTTCGCATGCAACACCGGCACTGAGCAGTACATTCTGTTATAAGTATAGTAATGACCGTTTGTCAAAACTGTGAGCAGTACTTATTGTTCAGTGTCTGGAATTGACACACCCCATAATAACACAGACAGTGTACTCAGATCTCCATAGGAGCAACACATGCGTTTGTGTTGTGTATGTTTTGCAAGTTACTTTACCATTTGTACCTGTATTACTTTCTTTAGCCCCTGGATATAAAAGGGATTTTGTTCAATTTGTTTATTCGTAGTACAAGATGACTTTATTTGTACTTTCTCTCTTGTGTTATTTTTAACTTAGAGGATCACTTTCAGTAAAGATCAGACAGCACATTTGTAATGAAACAAGTAAGATCACTACATAAGAAAACATTCCCCAAATCTATTCCAAGATTTGAAGACATTGAAAAAAGGATTTGTTATGTTTCTTTTAGTCTTTCTAACTTCAGCACGATTGCGTGTTTAATAGTTACTAATAAAATAAGCATTAACACACAAAGATCTTGATATGACAATGTGCCTGGGTGAAACAGCACTGGCAGCACTAGCATTAAGCATTGCATTGCTTACAGTCATCAAATACTGTTTCAAATAATAATGTTGAGCAAGTCTCAGAACTATTTTCTTTTTTTAATGCTATTTGTCATCAAAGGGACTGTGTACATTTTTGAATGCTTAATGAAGATGCCTCTGTCATTTACTTGGAAGTATAAAAAGCAGGTGAGCGTGCACTACAGGGGGCCGTCAGGACAATCCTTACTGTGCATGGCTTTTTAGGCGTTCTAGGCTTTCCCTTGAGAGATATAGAAGTGATATATATTATCACTATATAATATATATATATATATATATATAATATATATTATATATATATATATATATTATAAATATATAAAAGATTTGAGATTTAGATCGGTAAAAGCCATGAAGAGGAAACAGAAATGGGTACTAAGACTGATGAATAGGACCTAGAGAGGACGAGTTGCTAGACCGGTCGACGTTATGCAAATTACCCATTAATTATTTAACAAAGTTAGCATTAAATCTTCTTGAGGAGCCTGTTTGTGTGTCATTTGCTGATTGATGGAACTATTTTAAATGAGTTCTTTCAATGCTATTACATCCTGTTTAAGGAGTGCACAAAATGTGATTGTAACCCTCTCTCTTGAGACAGGGATAATGTACACCTTCATGTGACAGACATGTATCCTTCATGCAAGTCATCCCATTTTGAAGAACATATCAGGTGGCTCATCTTCTCCTCTTGCATCTCAAGTCCATTGATATTTCATCCTATATTACTGAATACCCATATATACCTGTCAAGACCTAATTTTCCTAAAACTTTTTTTAAACAGCTACATTGCTTAGTCCTTTGTAGTGTTACCGGTAGTGCAGACATCCTGTTTGTCATCTTTTGTACACTTCTCTCAAAATGGTCAGATTTTTAATGATGACCTAACAAACCATGTTTTGTTGATAAACTAATCAACTCTAGTTATATAATAAATGTAATACAACCGTGGTTATGCAATACCTCCAGGGTCAGAGAGGTGTATTACAGGAAACAGGAATCATGATAGCATCTCCTCATGATAGCTCTTTATGCTGCCCAGGAGATGTGGCTGCAGCTGGGCCCCTGTGTGCACTGCCTGTCATGCAGCAGAGAGCTCTGGTGAAGTAAAGTGTATACTGGAGCAGATCAGCCATGTCAATATTCAATAGTAAAGTGTATTCTGAAGCAGACTAGCCATGTCAATATTCAGCTGATTGAATTAAGTATAGTAATTGCAAAAGTAAGTAATTTGCAGTTTCAGGTGGACGGAAGTGCAGTTGCGGTTGCAATCCATTAACATATAAATAAAATGTTTAAAACATTAATATGCAGACAGGCTAAAATAATTGAATCTATTCAGTTTTGAACAAAGAAGACTACATGGCGACCTAATTCAAGCATTCAAAATTCTAAAAGGTATTGAAAATGTCGACCAAAGGGACTTTTTCGACCTGAAAAAAGAAACAAGAACCAGGGGTCACAAATGGAGATTAGACAAAGGAGCATTCAGAACAGAAAATAGGAGGCACTTTTTTTACTCAGAAAATTGTGAGGGTTGGAACCAACTCCCTAGTAATGTTGTTGAAGATGACACCCTGGGATCCTTCAAGAAGTTGCTTGATGAGATTCTGGGGTCAATAAGCTACTAACAACCAAACGAGCAAGGTGGGCTGAATGGCCTCCTCTCGTTTGTAAACTTTCTTATGTTTTTATATACAAACAGCAAAGTGTTACAGTGTTAGTGTATGTGCACAAACAGAATACCCAACATTAACAAACACAAACAGAGCCCCAGACATTATGAAACAAAAACAGAACCCTGGACATTATCAAATACAGAGCACCAGACATTATCAAACACAAACAGAACCCCAGACATTATCAAACACAAACAGCCCAGACATTATCAAGCACAGAGCCCCAGATATTATCAAATATAAACAGCCACAGACATTATCAAACACAAACAGAGCCTCAGACATTATCAAACACAAACAGAGCCCCAGACATTATAAAACACAAACAGGGCACCAGATGTTATCAAATACATACAGTGCCCCTTTTTTTCATTTATCTACACATCCTACCCCACAACTTCCTAGTGAAAAAAATATTCTAGAAATTTGTAGAAAATTAATTAAAAATAAAAACTGAAATGGCTTGGTTGGATAAGTGTCCACCCCCCTTGTAATAGATAGCAATCCTACATTAGCTCAGGTGTAACCAGTCGCCTTCAAAATCACACACCAAGTTAAGTGGCCTCCACCTGTGTTAAATTGTAGCGATTCACATGATTTCAGGATAAATCCAGCAGTTCCTGTAGGTTCCCTCTTCTGGGTAGTGCATTTCAAAGCAAAGACTCAACCATAAGCACCAAGGAGCTTCCGAAAGAACTCCAGGACAAAGTTACTGAAAGCACAGATCAGGGGATGGTTATAAAAAAATATCAAAGGCCTTCATTATCCTTTAGAGTACAGTCAAGACGATTATTAAGAAGTGGAAGGTGTATGGCACCACTTAGACCCTAAGAAACTGGATGACCGAGCAAGAAGGAGACTGATCAGAGAGGCTACCAAGAGTCCAATGGCAACTTTGCAAGAGCTACATGCTTTTATGGCCAAGACTGGTCAAAGTGTGCATGTGACAACAATATCCCTAGCACTCCACAAATCTGGCCTGTTTGGTAGTATACTCAAGCCCACCTTGAATCCCGTTTGAAGTATGCCAAAAAACACTCGGGAGATTCTGTAGCCATGTGGCAAAAAGTTTTGTAGTCTGACGAAACTAAAATGAAACTTTTTGGCCTAAATGCAAAGCGTTGTTTGGTGCAAACCCAACACAGAGCATCACCCAAAGAATAAGAACATAAGAACATAAGAAAGTTTACAAACGAGAGGAGGCCATTCGGCCCATCTTGCTCGTTTGGTTGTTAGTAGCTTATTGATCCCAAAATCTCATCAAGCAGCTTCTTGAAGGATCCCAGGGTGTCAGCTTCAACAACATTAAAAGCTGTGAAGCATGGTGGTGGCAGCATCAAGTTATGGTTTTGTTTCTCATCGGCAGGGACTGGGGCACTTGTCAGGATAGAAGGGAAAATTAATGGAGCAAAGTACAGAGAAGTCCTTGAAGAAAACCCGCTGCCCTCTGCAAGAAAGCTGAAACTGGGACGGAAGTTCATCTTTCAGCATGACAACAACCCAAAGTACACAGCCAAAATTACACTGGAGTAGCTAAGGAACAAAAAGGTAAATGCCCTTGAGTGGACCAGTCAGAGCCCTGACCTAAATCCAATCGAAAATTTGTGGCATGACTTGAAGATTGCTGTCCATAAACACTCTCCAAGGAACTTGACAGCGCTTGAACAGTTTTGTAAAGAAGAATGGTACTCTGAGGAACTGACACAACAAAATGTGAAAAAAGTTTAAGGGGGTGTATACTTTCTACAGGCACTGTAATTATTCATATTTTTTATACATATTGACTATTTTTACCTGATATTGAACTGGTATATAAGCAGTTGTCCTACCCCTGTTTGGGCTACTCACCCTGACAAGCCATTCTGAACCTGGCTCCACTGGAAGTGAAGCTGTTAACCTGGTTAATCACATGAAGATAATCACAAAGACAGAAAGGTCAGTCTTTTTCCTAATTACTAATTCCTAATTGTTGCATAAGTGGAAACCCGATCTGTGCTTCATGCTCAGTCATGCTGAAATGTGTCGTGCCTCTCTGAAGCAACACTGTTAATCTGCACTGCTGTCGTGTGATATCAGCAGCTGCGTGCCTGACAAAAATAGACCCCGGTTACGCACTGCTCAAATATTTTGGCAAAAATATATTCACAATGGGTGGAAAATATATATTTAGTTAGCGCTTGGCACTTATCCCCCTTTGGTTCAAGGCAGAGAACAAATCCATTGGTATTGAAATCATGCAACATAATGGTTTAGTAGTGACACAGCATTGAACAGTACTTAAGGAGGACTAGAAGATTCTGTGCTAATGAAGCTGCACTCTGTAGAGATGTACTCAGCAGCAGACATCTGTACCCATGCAGCCTGTGTGTCTAAGAGTCTGAAACACAACAAAGGGTGTCATTCTGTTATACCCACGAGGATAAAAAACACTGGTTTGTGCCTCACTTTACCATGGTTAACCATTGCCAGACCATGCTTAGTATATATGCCACCACAGCACAGTTTAACTCATACAAACCTTTGTACGCATTGGAGAAAGCAATTGCAGTATAACAATGACTGTTTTCTTTTCCAAACATTTTTCAGCTGTATTAGTAAGATACAATTATAAATCATTGCATAGAGTTCTGTAGCTCAAAGGCTGAAGATATTGGTGAAATAAAGTGTTTTCAAGACATTGCAAATATAAATCTGTAAAATACTGTGTAATAGACTTTTAGAACATAATATTGGGAAACAGGATTTGGACCTGCTTCAAAAAATCTGTTTACAGTTAGGCTAGTCCAAACTAGACTTTAACTCAGACTTGGACTAAGGAGTTTGGTTTAAATTCTGAAGGCCCGCGTATGGGGTGAGGTGTCCCTGTCACATTGCTGTTGTTGCTTGGTGGGTGATCAGTGATCTAGGTGAGGATAAAAGGCGGTGGAAAGCCTAGTTTCTGTGGTAGGCTGTACTGTATAAACAGTTTAAATGAGAAGCTGGGTCAGCATTGATATACATGCTTGGGTAAATTAGTGCATATGTAGCTGGGAAAGTTGTGTCCTCCCAGACTAAAAGCCCGAAGCCTCTGTATTCTATTAATATTTCTAGTATTCATGATCAATGACAATAAAAGTGTGCAGAAGCACTCAAATTTCCACTCTGGTCATGTGACTGACTCCTGTTTTTGCCTGCATGACCAGCAGCAGACCGTTGTTTGAAAGTGCTGGGGCGTGTCATACTGCAGACGACAGAATCCATTTAAAAGGTACTGTTGTCTCAACTTTGATCTGCTTATTTACTAATGGAAAATAAAAATAAAACAGTGCTGCATCAGCTGCTGAAAAAGCAATGTTCTCTGAACTAGAACAGGTTAATGCAATTTCTCCCTGCTGAGAAATAAATTGATGGCACATGAAATACACAACTTGCCAACAAGTCTAACAGTATGTCCCAAAATAAAGCTCAATTGGTTAATTGATTGCCAATTTAGTGAAGAGGGGAAGCAGCTAGTTGGTTAATGACAGGAAAGACGCAGGTGGAGATAATTTCAGTTTCTTTCAAAAAGATTTTGAGACATGGATTATGAATGGAGCTGCACAACCTCTAAGAGTCCTGGCATTATTTTGTTTGCTACAATCACTTTCAACCATTGCCTAGTAGTTGTGCACGCAAAGGCATTATTTAGATACTTTTGTAGATTGTAAAGAGTAGAGAGGAGTAACATTTTGTATAGAAAATGTTACTTTTATTTAAAATAATGCCGGTATATAGCACACTGGCTGTGTTTTAAGGTTTGAATTTATTTAGAGCCTATGACATTAAAGAGGTATTTAAAAGCCTAGTGTTGTGTTGCCACATCTAAAAAAGAACCCTTGGCACTGCAAATCAGTATTACCAAGCATTATTCAAGCCTTATTTTTAAAGGGTTCTGTTTCAACACCCTCAGCATTTGCAAGGGACGCACTGGTGATCAATAAATACTGAGCTGATGGTAAAGCAGCAGGTGTCCAAGTGTATTGGCGTACAGCAATGATATCAATTTTAAACACAAGCTTATGCTTTACTCTGCCACAAGAAATGCTTCCTTACATAAAAATCTGAAAATTAACCAGCAAGCCATCTCTTGTGAATCTTAAAGCTATAGGAGGCTGTGTAATCTGGTGGTTAAAGAAAAGGGCATGTAATGAGGAGGTCCCGGGTTCAAATCCTGGCTCAGTCACTGACTCACTGTGTGACCCTGAGCAAGTCACTTAACCTCCTTGTGCTCCATCTTTCAGGTGAGACGTTGTTGTAAATGACTCTGAAGGTGATGCATATTTCACACACCATGGTTTCTGTAAATCGCCTTGGATAAAGGTGTCTGCTAAATAAATAATAATATTGTCCCACAGTGATTTTGATTCTATAATATTCCACTGAGGAGTCTAATACATTCTCCCCTCAACTTTACTTACACTCAAGAAAGTAGGAAGTTTGCAGTCCAGTTGGTTTACAATGCTTAGGGAAGTGGATTTGTTTGTAAACTTTGTAAAAGCCCAGCAGCTACACCCCCGCTGGTACGACTCCAGCAGTAGAAATGAACATAATCCCAGCAGCTACACCCTCGCTAGTATGACTCCAGCAGTAGAAATGAACACAAGCCTGGTTATAAATCATAAAAAAAGTTGTCATTTTTGTTATGTTGATAACATGCAGCTTTTATAGCTTTACCCATTAGTTTAAAAACAATTTAGTTATACAGTATGTTCTGCCTGACCACTTTATTAGGACAAGTCTACCTGATTTGGATTTGGTGTGTTCTTCTGACATTGCTCTGGTGTGGGGAGTGTTCTCCTTGCATTGCCCTGGTGTGGGGCATGTTCTCCTTGCATTGCCCTGTGTGGGGCATGTTCTCCTTGCATTGCCCCATCAGTAGGGCATGTTCTCCTTGCAAACTCTGGGTTCCTTGTTTACTCTGATTATGGATCAGGTCAACCCATGGAAGTAGGCCTCTTTAGGATTGCACAGCAACAAGTGGATAGTTTTCAATTAAAAAGTTTCAGTCACTTAAATAAGACCAGACCATAAACTTGGCAACAGTGACACCTTGTGGATAAATGAATAATTTCAGTTAGTATACTGTGTGGTAACAATACCTGTTCCATTTTATACTGGCACAAAAGATGAAAATGCCTTCTTTACCCAGGCACTAATTCCTCTCTGTTGTTTACCATACACACCAGGTCACTTCCCGCTCTCCGACAACAAGCTTTTCCTTGAGAACACATTGACAAAGAAGAACAGGAACTAGGTTACAGAACACTAAACCTAATTCAGCTGCAAATAGTCTGGCTTTCATTACTCAAAATGAATATTAAAGTATTTAAATTAGATCATTTTAGACTAGCATGGTGCTGAAAATGAATCAACACAGCACTTAACACAACACAAATAAAAACAATTGTTTTTTATTTTCAACATTTATAATTTTTTTGTATAATTAAAATGTATTTATACTAGCCACTAAACTGGTAAATCACTGAATCATATACCCTACCACTCACATGCATTTACAGTAATACAGCTTCACCAGAAAAGCATGTCCAGCTCAGTGTTTAAAATCCCAGCACAGGTAAGGGGGAGGCACTTGAATACAATTCACCAGTCTGTTCAGAGGTCTTGGACCAGTTGATACAGCCACTTTTCCATGCAAAACAACTTTGTTAAAAAAACACTAGACAATCACTTAAAAAAGTTTTCCCTGGTAAATGTGCACAGTAATTTAGCAGTTTTGCTATGGTTTTACTATGCCATGTTTTCTCTTAACATGCTTGACCACACCTCTCTATACTTTACAATACTTGCCTATGCATTACACTTTTACTGTGACAAACTTTTATAAGATGGGGAACACAAAATAAATGAACAACATAGTGACAAATTTGACAATATTATATATCATATATATATATATATATATCTATTATAGTATATATATATATATATATATATATATATATATATATATACAATTCTTAAAGTAATACATCCATTTTATATTTTGGGAGCTTAAAAGGAAAAGTTTGAATTATGTTACACAAGTCCTACTAGTAGAGGTGCATTACTTATTTTTTCTCAAAATGAGAAAAAAAGTTACACAAATGGAAATAACAGGCAAATCATTCAAGGCCTTTTCAATTTTTCATTGTGTAACTTGAAAGGGTTTCTTGTCTTTTGTAAAAATAACAGCTTTGTAAATCACGCTTGCAGTCCTGCGGTTAGGCTAGCAAACAGACAGTTCTCATGTTCAATAAATAGTGGATAGCTTCAATTCTTCTGTCATATTTACAGCCCAGAGCCTATACAGTACCGTGAAAAAGTATTTGCCCAGTCTGATTTTCTGCATTTTTTGCCCATTTTTCACATTGAATTTGGTCATATCTTTTTGTGGGTTGTAGTAGTTTATACAGGGGGTCTGAGAGAAAAAATGACACAGAAGTGTGGTGCTTCTTTCATTTGTTTGGTGTGCAAGGTAATCAAACATGCAATCTTCAGGTGTGAATATGTTGAAAATTGCCTCCCTCGTTAACTCAACCCAATTAAAGAGATAATTAGGGTCAGCTGTTTGAATACTTTGTTATACTTTCTTTACATGATTTTTTGTTGTATAGTAATAGTGATATGAATCATTTGTATTAAGATACAAGGTCAAAAACCCAGGTTAGCTCATTGTAATTGTTCTTGAATGAAGAATAATTGTGTTTATATATTTGATATGAGTACATTCTCTCCCTATCCCATTTCATTGTTGTCTTTTAACAAAACAATCCACCATTAAATACCACTTGATCTTATGCCTCATACAAGTAGTCCCTCAGCACTATCACATGTATCGTGACAGACTATATTTAGAATGGCATATCGCGACACATATCTTATTGTGACACCCCAGGTATTTCATTATTTATTGAAGGTACCAACAGCAGGCTAGGGCTAAAGAAAGAGTCAATAAGCATGTTAGCAAGGTATGTAAACCGATTTTACTTAATTAAATCTCATAGAAAGGTCAATATATTCTCACAAAACGATAGTCAAAATTATAATCTGAAGCTTTAATATACTTCCTGGATTTAACTATTTTTAAAAAGTACCATTTCAATCCCACAGGTCTTTTAAGAGGAACACTGAAGTTTAGAAATAGGAGCGGTACAGTTTTGGCTCACTTTGGAATCCAAAGGTAAATATTAAAACCTTAAAAGGGAATTGATTACACCTATACTTGAGGCCTTTATGAAAATGTGTCAAGTGCATGTGTGTACAATGATGTATATTTACCATGTGAAACAACCGATACACAAAAGGAGGCAAATATTTTTTGCAACTACCACAGACGGCAGCTCTAATACAGTACATGGGGGCCATACTCTACACTTTATAATACCTAGCCTGTAGAAAGTAGTACACATGCAAGCCCACACCATGACAGCAGTAATAAAATGGGCTGCAGGAAAATCACATTGCAGTTACCATCACCGTTGAGGGGATACCAGGGGTCTGCTGCTGCTGCACAACCTCCCCCTCAGAAGCACTGCTCTCGTGGAATAGTTTGCTTGGGAGTGAACCGTCTTTCATACAACCGATACTTTTCCAAATGTTCAGAGGCTTTTTATTTCTATATTTTAAATGAAAGTTAGAAATTACAAAATCCTTAAAAAATCGCCAATTATGTTGGGAAGTTGAATTATATGAAACAACACATTTGACCTCCTACAGTTTGCAATAGTGTTAATGAAAGAACAGACATTAAAGCTGCTGAAACGTGACAATGCCAATGGAAAGCTATATGATTCCTGAACAAGAAACTTCTGATATTAAAGTAATTGTAACCAACACATTCATTCATTAAAGCGTACTCATTTTGCACTTCCATTAGCTACCTAAGTCTCAAATGTGAACTTCTTAAAGAAACACATTTTATGAAACATACATTTTCTTTTAAAGCAGACTCCTGGTGCTACACTAGGTTAAAGAAAGTTCCTTGTTTGTTTGCCTTGCCTTCTGTTACTGCTTCACGTGCTTGTTCATTTGACCCCAGCTGTGTCTTGGGGTCCAAGCATGTTACTGGCTGAAAGCATGTCAGTCAGTTGGGGAAAGCAGCTGATTGGTTATTGACAGGAAAGAAACCAGGGAATAGGTGGGGACAATGTCACTCTCCACAGGAAGTGCAATACAGACTAAAAGTAAGGCTTGCAAACAGAAATTATCAACCTAATGTAGTACCAGTACCTAATATTTTGTTTTAAAATGAAAATTGAGGTTTGCTAAAACATGTTTTTCAAAAGTGACCATTTGAGACCTATAATTATATTTTCTTGGCAGAAACAATTTATGGAACCTTTTGTAGCTCAAATTACTTTAGACCAGGAAGTCTTGTGATACGTTTGCATGAGGGACTTCAATTTAGCATACAGTCAGCTGACCAAAGTGGCTTGGACTTTATGCATTCCCAGCTCAAGTATTCCTAAAAAAGCAGCACATGTATTGTAGCTTCACATTTGAAGAAGTATCTCATCAGTGGCTTTCGCAGATGTCAAGTTTATTGCAACCATGCAACCAAAGATAAATAAAACATTTAGAACACCCTCACACTATATTCATGTGTCTTTTTATACATTACTGCAATATATACAGTGCAGATATGACTGTAGCAAGACTGCTTCAATTCTTATGGTGGTTTTCAGTATTGAAATATGGGTGCTAAAATTATAAAACAAAATAATAGTTCTAAATAAAAACAAAACCAAAAGAAATGAATTAAATATTGCACAGTTTGTTTCATTTTTATACCGTGCACTATTAACACTATTTAAAAAATCCCCATGGTGGTTACGCTTGACATTTGAATAGATTTTATTTCTTTATAATATACACAAAATGTAACTTTACAATACTGCAAATTATGTAGGATTAAACCACCATAAGGCCCAACTGACACGATGTATTCCTTTCATGACGATCTGGAGATTACAAAAGAGAGCAGGAGAGAAGAGGTCAGTTCTGGTCTTCAGCTAAGATCTCTTTCACAAAGGAGGCTACGTCTGTTTCCTTGGTGTCATGTAGTTTGAAGAAGGGGTGCTCCTGCACAGGGAAAGACAGGTTAGTCCGGGCTGGCCTTAAGCACAGATTGAGAACTAACAGACAACAATTAGACAATAGGGGTCGTACCGAACAGTCAACTAATAATTGCCTGTAGAAAAATGTCAGTCGACTAATTGCATCCGATTGTGAAGTGATGGTGGTTGCAATCCATTAACACATAAAAGACATTTTACAACATTAAAAAACTAAATTCATAGCAGTTTAAAAATATAGTACTTTCCTAAATAGAGCCCCAGTACTATCAAATACATGATTTATTCATATTCAATTATTTTTACCTCAATTATTAGACCCTTTCACTGTGTATAGCTACTACACCAAGGTTATGTAAAACTACTAGTAATATGAAGATATACTTACCATAAGCTCAAGGTAGTTCATTCTTTCTATAGAATTCTTTTTTAAACTGGGGAAAAAAAAAAAAAATGGTATTTTACAAGAAATACAACATTCTTAGTCTTCTGTATAAATGTACCTTTTAAAAGTACACATAAGATTCAATTTTTAAAAATATTACTCTTGTAGTTAGGTATTTAACACTAAGCCAGTAAAAGTATATGAAGTTTGTGTTTTAAAATGACCTGACCAATTAATAATCAGTTCAAGTTTTGTAAGGAATTTCCAGCCGTTATTTTTCAGGGAGCCTCGTTAGTTTTAGAACAGCAGGATGAATAACACATTCCCAAGACTCACCACTGAGCAGTGAAATCCACAAAGTCCTTGGAGAAGCGGTCCGCTGGGAGCTGCGGGGAAGGCTCTTCCACCACCTGCTTCAGCTGCTGGAACGGGGTCCCCCAGGACTCGTAGGGAAACCGAAGAATCGCTAGCTCAATCTGCAAAGACAGCAGCGTGCCAGATAAGCACAGCACTCCCAGGAAGTCTATTCAAAACATAGAGCATTTTCACAGGAAGTCATTTAGTGATATCTTGAAATTACTTCCTGTTCATTTCAAGATAGTGCTAAATGATTTCGAGATATCCTGAAATGAATATTTCAGGATATCTCTAAATGAATGGGAAGTTATTTTGAGATTTCTCTAAATGAAAGTTTGGCGTACCATGCAAGCAAAACATTACTCAAAAGATATCTAAATCAATTTCACGGATCTATTTCTTTAAGTATCTTTCTCAAAAATAAATTAAGATCTAGTCAAATGGTTTATTTACAGATATCTCATTCATTTAAAAGATATGTGCAAATGATTTACAGATATCTTAAAATGTAATTTGAGATATCTCTAAATGATAAATTCAGCTTGCCATGAGATTCAGCATCCAATTCATTCAGTGGTGCAATGGCAGGCTAGCTGAATTGAATATGTAAGGTATAAAAGTACAACGGGCCATGCGGTTCCCATGATATATACCACACCTGGGATGATACATATCATCGGAACCGCATGGCCCGCAGTGGTTTATACCGCTTATAACACCCATCATTTGTGGGAAGAAAAACAATTAAAATAATTAAAAAACATTTTAATTAAGACAAAACCAGAAGGGCCGACAGACTAGTCGAATTTGCAGAGAACAAGAACGTATCCATTACCTTCTTCTAGAAGAAACCCATCAGAACATGGATAGGATGCATTGTTTATGTTCAATAAATATACCACAGCACAGGCAACTGCACAGGCAATTGAAGTCAATCGGATCAAGCCTGAAGAAGTCAATAACTACTTAGTACAGTTAGTTTCGGCAACGGAGAACCAAATATGTGAAATCAACAGAAGAGCAAAAATGGGCTGGAGTGCTGTGAACAGGATGACACTAGTGGTGACGTCAGACCCAGAAGAACACAGAAACCAAACCATTGGCCACATAAATAAGCAAATATCGTGCTGGTTTTTCACCAGCACATGTAGCAATTGTTTTTTCCCCATAGACTTGCGTCTCTCCTCTAGCACCCACCCTGCTAATGAGCCTGGAGTGCGTCTTTTTATAGTCTGAGACTGGAGCCTTAATTACCTAATTTTATATAATAATTATCTTAAGGCTCCTGCCACATTCCCACAAGGGTATTAGGGAAGGGGTTTTAACTCGATCCCCACCGACTACACAATATAAAGACCGGCTTTTCGCCGGTCTCAAAACAGTAAATAAGACGGACGGTGCTTGACCGCCCACACATAAACAATAGAATAATAACAAAATAATCAAAGGGGCGGGACATTCTGCCACAAGTGCCTTTGGAAGTTTAAGCTGATTCTGAAAGGGAAACTACCCTTAGGAAAGTCTTCGACCAATGCATGCTGTCAGTGCTAACTTATGTACATGAAACCTGGACACTGAATGCAAGAATGACTCCAAAATTACAAACGACTCAACTGGGTATGGAAAGATGCATGGTGGGAATAAGAAGAAGAGACAGGAATCGGAAGGAATATATAAGCGCACAAACAAAAGTATGCAATGCATATTACAAGAGTGAAAAAACTGAAATGGTAGTGGGCCGGACATTGTAGGGGAATAATTGCATAGAACCATACCTGTTTGTTGCTACCTTGTACTACATTTATTCACTGAGTTATATGTTTTAAAATCTTTTGAGTTTGTGATCTATTAAGTTTATAGAAATAAAGTAAATGTATTAAACTGCAGATGTGTAGCTGGGAACCAAACTGTGGGTGGTGGGACAAAAGGAACATGACATTCCACCTAAACTTTTATTGCATTACCACCTACTGAGTTGACTTCACTACCTTGTAAATACCTGTCCCCCCCCCCTGTTGTTAATTACCCCAACTGAGCTGGCTCCAGCTTATTGGTTGAAAGGGAAACCACCCTGTCTCTCTGTAAAGGTATAATAACTGTATGCTAACTCGTTCTCGTTTGCGCAAACTAATAAAGCTTTATATCTCTGGACACCTGGTGCAGTTGGCTCTTTTAGTTGCGGACTTGAAAAGTTCCATGACAACATGTAGCAAGAACAGACCATCGCTGGACCAAGGAGATACTACACTTGATCCCAAGAGATATAAAGCGATCAAGAAGACGACCTCCAGGAAGATGGCAAGATGAAAATAGGAAACACCCCCAAGCAACATGGACGAGGGACACAGCAGACAGGCTTTTGTGGAAGAATCTTGGGGAGGCCTTTATCTAGCAGTGGATTGAAAAAGGCTGATAGATAGATAGATAGATAGATAGATACAGATAGACAGATATAGATAGATATTTTTAAATCAACAGTGCATTTTCTAGGTGGCCCAGAGAAAATAGTTAGGGCTAAATTGACCAGATTTTTCAAAAGTACAATCCAATACTTCCATTCTCTGCTAAACATGTTTTACATGTTTGTAACTTAAAATTCAAGTGGACACCATCAGAATTTGTGCACATATTTTTAGAATGGAAGCAAGTATCCCATTGGTGCCTCAAACACACATTGATCCAAGGAGAAATAACTTCAAGGATGAGGTGTGTGTGTGTGTATATATATATATATTATATATATATATATATATATATCTATATATATAATATATATAATATATTATATATATATATAGCCACATTCTTAGATCACATGGTTTGAATTATCATTTTTATGCTGATGACACCCAAATCCATATTCATTCTAAACCCAACATTGCTGCTGCTGCCTCTGCTCTTACAGCTTGTATCTCTGATATAAAAAAAACTGGATGTCATGTAATTTTTTACACCTAAACTGTGACAAAACTGAGGTAATGCTGCTAGGCACTTCTTGCCAGCTTTGTAAAACTAATGCCTTAAATCTATCTGTTGATGGCACCATGCTTGAGTTTACTTCTAAAATGAAAAATCTGGGTATGATGTTTGATCCTGGGTTAACTTTTGAACCGCACGTACTGAACTCTGTCAAGGTTTCTTTTTTCCACCTCAGAAATATAGCTAGGCTGCGACCTATGCTTTTGCAATCTGCGGCCGACAAATTAGTCCATGCGTTTGTGTTCTTTAGGATTGACTATTGTAATACCTTGTTTGCTGGTGTCTCAAATTACATCCTTGCCAGACTGCAATATGTCCAGAACTGTGCAGCCAGAGTTCTGTCCAGGTCTTGCACCAGAGCTCATATCACTCCTGTTTTAGAGTCCTTGCATTGGCTGCCTGTTGGGTTTCGAGTCGATTTTAAAATTCTACTGCTTACCTATAAGGCTCTTCATGGGCTGGCCTGCTTTATTTATCTGATCTTTTATCATTTTATACTCCTACCCGCAACCTCCGCTTACATGATCTTAGATTGTTAAGTGTCCTTTGTGCTCGCTACACACTATGGGCGACAGGGCTAGTTGCTATGCCCCTAAATTATGGAACTCGCTTCCTATAGAGACTAAGGACTCTGCTACTTTGAGTGTTTTTAAATCGAGTTTACGACTTACTTTTTTAGAAAGGCTTTCTTATGATTCTGTATTTCTGTGTTTTGATGACTTCTTGTATTTTCTTTTGTTAAGCGCTTTGAGACGAATGCTTTTAAGGCTGCTATATAAAATAAAGTTTATTATATATTATATATTTGTTCATTTAATAAGCCCTGTTTTTTTTTCATCTGATCAGAACAAAATGACTCCCATACATTGTTCCTACACTAGTATCTTAACCCTTTGCATTCCATTTACTCAGCACCTGTCAGGTGTGTCAGGTCCAATTTATTTTCACAAGCGCTGTTTATTTTACACATGCTGTTTAAAAGTAATTATATTCATACTAAAACAGGTTTAAAAGGCACTGTATATCAACAGGACACTCAGTACAGCATCTCCAGCCCTGCCCCACTCCTTCACTGTATTTATCACATATCTCTTCAGAGTAGTGCATACTGATAAATCATCTCCTGATCACTTGTTTTATCACCAAACTCCTCAATAATTCTAACCAAGTCATTATTTTATTACCATAACATCTCAAAAAGCTCTGCAAATGTCTGTGATCTTCTTTGAAAGCTGGATGTGGAACCAGCTATCTTGATTGTTTATGTCCGTGTTATGTCTGTGGTGAAGGGACTATGCCTATTACTCAAATTCGCCTTTTTTTCAGCTTCTATCGACCTCATTCGGCCATTGAAAGCTTTTCTCGGCTTGTTCCGGAGAAAAAAACAACTAGAGACCTGTGCTTGACGTCTTTTTGATGGTGTCGGACCGGAAAGGAAAATTGTAATGTCGGACCTGGTCCTACGTAGGGGTAGGAGTACAGGCAGGCATGAATGCGTTTAAGTTCAAGTTCAACACTAACCCTAAATAAAATGGTCTTCCTGTTAAGCAGTAGTATAATTGGAAGTAGTGGTATTTAAAAATAACGAAGCCATTTTTCGCTTTAGTGAAGTAGGCTACAATATTTGTTTTCATTAAAAACTTGTTTATTGAAATTAATGTTCAGCTTTCATATTGAAGCTTGTTGTGTACTACTCAATCAAAACCAAGTAGTGTAAGAATTTGCTTGTATCGTTCAAGATGTTTTTCAAATCAAGTAAGTTTATTTCATTTGTGTATAAAAAAAACAACAATAGTCGCAGTCCTTCTTTCGCAACCAGTGTCATCTTTATGGTACATAAATGGTAAAGTAATTAAATGTGTGGCACTGGACTGTCTCTGTTTAGCGCACGCAAGAATTTGCATAATGGGAAAAACTGTATTGAGAATTATAAGAAAACTCATGTGAGACAAAACATTTAATTACATTTTAAACTTTAATAGCTGAAGAGGTGCTGGGGCGGTGTCTCGTCAAGCCTAAATAATGCGTCTTCATTTTGCAACAAGTTGCGATGGTTATGTACCTCGAGAGAGTTGTGGTTGATTGCCTGTGTTAATTCATATTATTTTATTAATTTCCGCAGTGCTTTGATAATTGCAGTTTCTCCGCAACTCTTTTAGCTTTCGCTCACTTGCGATTTTACACATAACATTCGCAACGCAAGCAGATTTGCAAGAAAGATGAGAACATTTTGCAAAAAGTTCTTTGAATATTTGTCCCATAATGCCTAATAGCTAAATGGGTGGTATTCACATCGAGGGCACAGTGGAAAGAAGAAAGTAATATGTTACAATTCTCATCATCACCAGGCCATATTAACAGAATAATGTATGTTTGGAAACTGTTTAGTGACTACCTCTAATGAAGTTGAGAGTGTATTTCTTGCACATCCTTTGCTGTGTCATACAAAGAGTGCAAGAGAAAGTACACTCTCAACTTGATTAGAGGTAGCCACCGAACACATATTGCAAGTCAGTAAATCTAAACAGAAACCAGACAAAAAGCTGATACTAACATATCTAAATCTGTTTCTGTAGAACCGGTTGTAGTTTAAACATTTAGAACTCTTTGTCATTGACATAAGTGCGAGATCTACACTTAGAGAAATTAGAAGTGTAGTTGCAGCTGACAGGCTCCAATTGGGACTTGACAATGACTGTTTAAAGACTGTACCAGTGTGATTCCCAGACTCCAGACGTCAGATTTGACATTGTATCCCTTCTGATTAAGTTCTGGATTTATCCTTTCGGGCTGCAAGACATAAAAAAGAAAAAAAAATACCCTAAATTGCTAAATTAAAAAAACAAAAACAAAACTGAAGTTAAAAACTTTTCTGTTCCAGAATTCTTAAATGTCCAGTTTTGAAAGAAAACAAATGTTACAGTACACTTGGTTAAAGAAAGCTGTTTGCAAGCCTTGCTTTCCATTACAATTCTATTTAGCCTGGGAAGAAGTAGGGGGGACTTGACTGAAGTCTTTAAAAAAAAAAAAGCTTAGAGTTGGCAAAGTTAACCCTAACAATACTTAAAGTGCAGCACAGAAACCAGGACCAGTTGGAAATGATGTGGAGATAGACAGAGGGAAGGAGACACTTCTTCACAGAGTGGTGAGGGGATTGAATGGGCTACCTAGTGATGTTGTTGAAGGAGAGAGGAGAACGTTTTCAGCAATGTCTTTCTTTGTAATACTCACAGCCATGTAGGGTTTGCAGCCAGCATCCATGGTCTTTGCAACAGAATCTACCAGGTACCCGCTGATCCCAAAATCACACATCTTCACGTGGCCTTCGTTGTTAATGAGGACATTTGAAGGCTTTACATCTGAAAAGGAAGAAGAATACTGTGACATTTACACCACATGTCAGGGTTCTTCATGACAGCTTGTTCTGAATAATATTTTCTATAAATAGTAGTTACCCCAACTCATTTGAAGGCATTGTACTGTAATCTGTTAATATTTCCAAGGCAGTGCGGTGCTCATTCCGTCATACAGCTGAGCTGGGTGGACAGAAGTGCATTCTTCACACCCAGGGTTTTTAAATTCCTCTATTAAAATATCCTCATCTGTGTCAAAACTTAGATAGAAGTTTTTACATTAATCCTAAAATATTTAGTATTTTGTGAATATCAATGTGCTGTAAATGCAGTTTGTTTTAAAATGATATGTAGTATGCTTAGCAATAGAATGAGTTGCAGTATAAAAAGAACAGTATGAAAATTATAAAAAGATGTTTGTCCTTCGTACACACAGTGAACATTTAGCATTTCTGTTTCTACAAATACTTGCTAGTCTGAACTGTGGGGAGCCTAAACACACATGCGCACGCATGCGCACGCACATACACACACTCACATGTTTGGTGTAGCTACTGTTTGGCTCTATAAGAGCATCATTACACTTCACCAAATTGCATTACACACTGATCCCAGCAGAGGGGAGAACATACCTCTGTGAATCACTGACAGCTTGCTGTGCAAATGCTCTAATGCTTTGACAATCTGCAAAAGGAGAAAAGCAGAATGTTTGGCAAAATGTTCAGTGACAGTAGACTTTTACAATGCTCAAAGTTTGCTCCTGTCTGGGGGAGGAGCTGGAGGGAATGTTAAACAGCTACTTTTAATGTTGACATTTTTGCGTGCATTATTCTTGATATTTCTTAGAACATGTGTTCATCAGCCCTTTATTGCTGGTATTTAATATATAGTACTGTACTGTATGTTACATAGTTAAAGGCACTTCGGAGATTACATTTTAATAGTACAATTACCCATGCAAAACAATTGTATGAACTCCCCCAGTTAGGCTAAAAGAGGTTTTATTGTAGTGGATTCTATCTCATGAATAGAAAGCAGGTCTCCATGCCACTGAATGAAAGGGAGTGAAAAATGTGTCTTAAATGGTAAGTACTACAATCCAATATAAATTACAAATGAAATGTGATCTACACATGATAGCAACAGTTTAAAACACTTTACTAAAATATATGCATACTTACAGATACAGACATTTTTCCTAGAATATCTTCTGGTATCTTCTTTCCTTTTTCGATCACCTTCTTGTAGAATTTATCAAGTGAGGTGTCCATCAATTCCATGCAAATCCACACGTCACCCTAAGAGGGGAGAGAACTTAGATTTTAGAGTCCAAAACTGGCACTGCAGCTTGGCCAGTCCACGTTATCTGTCTGCCTGCCACAGTGTAAAATATATACTCAAATATATATATATATATATATATAGTCAACTTGTTGCTCGCCACAGAGGCTCTCACGGGTTCTTCTCCCTTCCGAATCACGACCCAACACACACAGGATTGTACTGAAACAGCGCTCACGCGCACTTTTAATAAACACAAAATGAAATAAACAGAAAACAAACACCTAGCTCCTATTTGGAGCATTCACTAAACATAAACAGGAACCTAACTATCACGCAGGACGGCTAAACCGTTTACCTGCCACAAACATTCAAAAAACACACCCTCACACAATACCTCGATACGACTGCTCACTCACACAGTCGGGCTCTTCTCTCAGCAGCAGCCTGGAACAGACTGGCTGCCTCTCAAATACCCTGCACCTGGCTCTAATTTACAATTACCACCAGGTGCAGGGGATTACTAAACAATAAAACAATTACACACACAATTAAATCCCATAACACCCAAATGTGCATTCTCACAAGGTTTTTAGCAGGGAAGGATTTTAACCCCCTCCCTGCTATCTCACACATCCTCCCCCCAAGTGTGAAACACTGATAGGCCATACCAAGGCCGCCCCCTCCCCTAAAACACAACCACCCACCCTCAAGTCCATAAATGTCCATTTCCGCCCTCTTCCACAGGCGGGCTTGAGGGTGGGTCGGATCTTCCGGCACATCCGGGAAGGGAGCTTGAACCGGCGACAAGGGACCCCACCGGGATGACATGGCCGACCGAAGCGATGACCGGGGAACAGGAAGATGCAGCAGTGGACAGAGATCTTCCACTGGGGACCAGCGCAGCGATGTCCAATCACCTAGGGGAAGCGAAGCAGTGAACAGGGGGAGCACCAGCGACGTCTGGCAGCAGCCCAGCAACGTCTGGGTGCTCGGGAAGAGCGGAGCAGGGAACCAGGGGAAAAGCTGTGGCCAATGCTGCAAATTCCTGGGCTCCAGGTCCAGCGCAGGAAGGTCTAGGAAGACCGGCAGGGTGTCCAGGAGCAAGGGGCAAGGGACTGCACCTAGCAGTGCCGGACTGGTTCGCTGGGGTGATGGAGGTGGGCACCTCACCTCCTCCTCCCCTCTGGGCTCTGGGAGCGGCGGCCCCTCCCCTCTGGGCTCTGGGAGCGGCGGCCCCTCCCCTCTGGGCTCTGGCAGCGGCGGCCCCTCCCCTCTGGGCTCTGGCAGCGGCGGCCCCTCCCCTCTGGGCTCTGGCAGCGGCGGCCCCTCCCCTCTGGGCTCTGGCAGCGGCGGCCCCTCCCCTCTGGGCTCTGGCAGCGGCGGCCCCTCCCCTCTGGGCTCTGGCAGCGGCGGCTCTTAAACATTGACACCAGCACCATTGGTTCTGGCTCTGGAAGTCCCAGTTCCATTTCCCACTTCTTATTTTGCTCAATTAGAGCAGCAGTGTTTCTCTTTATTTGAGCTATGAGCTCCTGCAAATCCACTGTTGGGTGTTGAGTCAGAAGGGCACTTCTGGTACCACATGTCACCTTTTTGCTTGCCACAGAGGCTCTCACGGGTTCTTCTCCCTTCCGAATCACGACCCAACACACACAGGATTGTACTGAAACAGCGCTCACGCGCACTTTTAATAAACACAAAATGAAATAAACAGAAAACAAACACCTAGCTCCTATTTGGAGCATTCACTAAACATAAACAGGAACCTAACTATCACGCAGGACGGCTAAACCGTTTACCTGCCACAAACATTCAAAAAACACACCCTCACACAATACCTCGATACGACTGCTCACTCACACAGTCGGGCTCTTCTCTCAGCAGCCTGGAACAGACTGGCTGCCTCTCAAATACCCTGCACCTGGCTCTAATTTACAATTACCACCAGGTGCAGGGATTACTAAACAATAAAACAATTACACAATTAAACTCCATAACACCCAAATGTGCATTCTCACAAGGTTTTTAGCAGGGAAGGATTTTAACCCCCTCCCTGCTATCTCACAATTATATATACACACACACACGTCTCTGAAACAGGGTGGCACGGTGGCGTAGTGGTTAGCGCTGCTGTCTGTGTGGAATTTGCATGTTCTCCCCATGTTCGCGTGGGTTTTCTCCACGTACTTCGGTTTCCTCCCACAGTCCAAAGAAATGCTGGTTAGGTTGATTGGTCACTCTAAATTGTCCTCTGTGTGTATGTGTGGTGTCCTGAGATGGACTGGTGTCCCATCCAGGGTGTAGTTCTGCCTTGCGCCCTGCGTATGCCAGGTTAGGCTCTGGCCCACCGCGACCATGTAAACGATTAAACGGTTATTGATAATGGATGGATGGATGGATGTCTGCAATACAGCTCGTTGTAGTACTCACTTGTCCCCTGTAAACGAAACTTGTCTTCATCAGGCTATAAAATATCAATGTTGATACTGTAAAACAGGATTTTTTGGGGCAACTTAATTTCGCTAATGGCCTTCAAGGTCAATTTTTGCTGAAATGTTTGCTCTGCTTTTTCTTTTAATGTACAGCATTATTAATAACATATTTCACAGCACATTAATTTTGCAGATTTTAATAAAACGCAAAATTAGCAAAATGTTCTTGTTTTACAGTAGTTGATAGTTTGTAACCTGATTCTACACATTTTAAAATAAATGGAAATCAATAAAGAGTTTTTAATGAGATGCTGAGTATTTCACCTTATTGAACTGTTCAAAATGTAAAAGATCTACAGGAGTGTGCTGCCATACCGGCTTCAGTTACTAGGGACAAGTGGACATTGCAACCAGCTGCATCAGAGACAATTACATTTAATTATCTATTCCTTTGTGGTAAGCACATCGTGATGTTTAAAGTTTTTGTGCACGAATGACTTATATAAAAAATATATTTTATATATATAGTGGCTCTCAAAAGTATTCACCCCCCCCCCCCCCCTTGAACTTTTCCATATTTTATTGTATTACAACATGGAATCAAAATGGTTTTAATTAGGAGTTTTTGCCACTGATCAACACAAAAAAGTCCACAATGTCAAAGTAAGAAAAATAAAATCTACAAATTGTTCTAAAATTAATTACAAATACAAAACAGAAAATAATTCACCCCCTTGAGTCAATATTTGGTAGAGGCACCTTTGGCAGCAATTACAGCCATGAGTCTATTTGGATAAGTCTCTACCAACTTTGCATATCTGGACACTGCAATTTTTGCCCATTCTTCCTTGCAAAATTGCTCAAGCTCCGTCAAGTTGGATGGGGACCTTTGGTGAACAGCAATTTTCAAGTCTTTCCACATATTCTCAATTGGATTGAGGTCCGGGCTTTGACTGGGCCACTCCAGGACATTGACCTTTTTGTTTTTAAGCCACTCCAGTGTGGCTTTGGCTGTATGTTTGGGGTCATTGTCCTGCTGGAAGATGAATCTTCTCCCAAGTCCCAGATCTCTTGCAGACTTCAGCAGGTTTTCCTACAGGATTTCTCTGTACTTTGCTGCATCCATTTTACCCTTTATCTTCACAAGCTGTCCAGGCCCTGACGCAGAAAAGCATCCCCATAGCATGATGCTGCCACCACCATGCTTGGTGTTCCCAGGATGATGTGCGGTGTTAGGCTTCTGCCAAACATAGCACTTAGCGTTCAGGCCAAAAAGCTCTATTTTGGTCTCATCGGACCATAGAATCTTCTTCCAGTTTTGTGAAGCACCCGGGCTATTGTTGCCATATGCACAATGTCTCCCAGCTCAGCCGTGGAAGACTGTATTTCCTTTAGAGTTGCCACAGGCCTCTTGGTGGCCTCCCTGACTAGTGTCCTTCTCATCTAGATACGTTTTTGAGGACAGAATGTTCTAGACAGATTTACGGTTGTACCATTTTCTCTCCATTTCTTATTAACGGACTTTACTGTGCTCCGGGGGTTATTCAATGCCTTGGAAATGTTCTTATATCCTACCCCTGATTGGTGCTTTTGAAGAACCTTATTCCAGATTTGCTTTGAAGTTTTTGTTAGGAAATGTACAAACCAACTGTGGGACCTCCCAGAGGCAGGTGTATTTAACCTGAAATCATGTGAAACACCTTAATTCCACACAGGTGGACTCCATTTAACTAATTATGTGACTTCTAAAGATAACTGGTTACACCAGAGCTTATTTAGGTGTGTCATAGCAAAGGGGGTGAATACTTATGCAATCAGTTATTTTCTGTTTTATATTTGTAATTAATTTAGAACAATTTGTAGATTTTATTTTTCACTTTGACATTTGGACTTTTTTTGTGTTGATCAGTGGCAAAAACTCCTAATGAAATCCATTTTGATTCCATGTTTCCAAAAAATGTGGAAAAGTCCAAGGGGGGTGAATACTTTTGAGAGCCACTGTATCTATGATAATAACAACCGACAGGGCTGCATAGGATCAGAGATGGATTCAAAATCAGAGACAGATTCAAAATCGGAGGCAGAGCCTCAATAAATGTCTTGTTTTAAATTTGAAAGTAAATTGTAAAATTTGTTGAGAGCTACATAGGGATGGGGCAGATACAGCAGTTCCCAATAACAACAGTGGGTAATGTCTTCATGTAGGGTTTTAAAAAAAAAAACACAAAAAAAACACAAAAAAAACCCCACTGAACCGACATTTAATTTGAACATGGTGACACGCTTGTCATTAGGTTCTGCATAGTGCTTTCGATTCAAAGGGAATTGGCTTTTAACTGGCCAATTATCATCATATATGTTTGCCTCATTGCAATTTAAAACTTTTAAACCTCAGCAACAACAGATCGAAGAATTTTAACAAGAGGGATTTTTTTTAAAACCCTACCTGAAGACACTACACACTATTGTTATGCTTATGTGTTTATAATGTGGATCTGCATTGGCCACACGAAACTCAGCTGTTTACAGAAAATTAGTTTTTAATTAAAAGCACTTTGGAGATTATACACACAGCACAACATAATTGTGTGATTTAAAAATTTAACTGGCTTTCAGCTGAAATGTGTCGGTTCAGTGAGACCTTAAGGAAAATTATTCGGAAACTCTGTACTTGTCCCATCCCTAATACTGTTTTTTTTTAAATCTGAGAAAACAAACAAAACGAAAACGCAAAGGCCTACACTTCCTCCATACCCAAGCTAATGCAAGAGGCATTTGGACAATGATTAGTTATGATGTGGGCTTTTATGAAGGAAGTGACATGGGCTTTGGCGCTGAAAAGGATGACATCAATGATGCCTGGTAAGAGATCAGTTTATTCCTCCTGACCGAGCAACACGGAGACCAGGAGTTCACTCTGTGTGGAGTTCATCAGACGAGGTAAGAAACTGTATTTGTATACTTTGTGTTGAACAGGTTTATATAATTGTTGTCAATTTTGTACAACTTCTTTAACATAACTTTCTTTTAAAAAAAAAAAAAAGAAATACAGGTAAGCAGTGTTGCACCTGGATAAGGGTGTGTGGCCTTAATTCAAGTTTTTCACAATTAGGAAGGCCTATTCAAAATGAAAAGTTCAACTGGGTAACTATAAGGTGAGCATTGAGGATGATAATAAAATTTTCAGTGTTACACCATTGAGTTGATTACAGGTTAAGCGGTAGGACTGGGTCAGATCTTAAATGTATCTGCACATTACCCACAACCCACTGTAACTGGCTCCCGAGAAACGTAAAACTATCAATAATTCCATAAAATACCGATAACGCACTGGAGATGCACAAAGTTGGCATGACGTCACTGGAGGAACACATACCAGGAACATCTGAGAGATATACATGACTTCAGACTATGAAAGCGATCATTACGAATTTTCCCCGATGTTTTGAGTAATCTGTATTACAATAAGGACAGCGGGAGTGTGCTGTGTAATGTAAGAAATTGTGGGTTGGAAGAATAAGTGGTTTGAGGGTCGGTTTCGAACTGTTTTGAACCTTAATTAGTATGATAATAATATCTGATGTCTGAAAAAACAAATGTAACACCTGCAGAGAACTGACTATGTGCAGTAGATAGCCTAGTAGTATTGATCTCTGGTCATCATTTTTATATCTGTATGAAGTGTCTTATAGATGCAGCTATTTTAAAAAAAAGTATTTTTATATAAAAGTAAACAGTACAAAATTGTTTAATTAAGGCTGGTAATAAATACATACATACATAAATAAATAAATAAATAAATAAAGTGCTGCGGTTTCTAAATGGTTACGCTGTTGTCAGGGGAAAGTGAACCAATGGTTACTTGATTGTCTTTGTGAACAGCTGTCTTTATTATAAAGGTCTGCTGTGTTTGTGAACTTGTGTACCAGTGTCTTATGTAACTGGTATATAGTGCACTATTAATCCTACACCAAAGATCCTAATCCAATGCCACGTTTTCACTGCAGCCACTATTGTTTAAAGTGTACGAATATGTAGTCCTATATTAGAATGCGCACCAACCATGAGTTAATGCATTAAATGGACTCTAGAGGGGCAGGCTGCATTAATTTTCTTTCTCTGTTATTTGTTATGAACTATTTTGCTGGAATGTAGTTAAATAATACTCATGAAAATAAAACAATGTGTATTGGTACAATATTGTGACTGAATTTGTGAAATTAAGTATTTTCATTATATTAATTTGTTTTAAAAAGATGTCAATTCCGAAATGTTTCTGAAGTTTTTTTTTTTTTTTTTTTTTTTTTACCCCATAGGAGATGAATGGTGAACTGAGCCATCATTTTGCTTATTTACATTTTCTGTTATACAAAGAGAAATAAACGTTGTCGCCTTCCAGCATTTGATCTCCAGTAGTCTTCTTTTTAACAAACCGTTCAGTAACCTCAACACAACGTAGATATAAGACAACCGGAGTGCGTGCGCAGGCAGGGAAAGAGAGACGCAGTTTTCAGCTCTTACTAGCCAAGGAAAGAGACGCACACACAGACCGGTTACACTTACAAGAGAGAAAAAATTAAATTTTTACCTGCCAGAAACCAACAAACAAAAGCCCTCTCGATGGTCCGTGTTGTACGAAGTGATCATTGCACTGTGCACTGACAAACTCATTGATTTCACTTTCACGGAATAGAGTATTTTTTTTTTATGCAATGCATTCCCTGGAGCCTATCTGTGGTGAAATGTAATTTTGACACCATTTAACACTAGAAGTACTGGAAATAGGCTCATACCTAGAAGCCCCGCAGCAGTCTTTCTGACGGCTGTATTCAAAACACTGTGAATAGTATAACGAAAGGAGAAACAGTCGGATGTAATTCGTTTGTTTTTTTTTTATTACGTACGCCACAAACATCTGAACAACCGAAGCATATTTTTTACAACATTTATTTTTACAAATCAAAACAAGAAAATGTAAACAAATAAACACCTGAACAGACACTGATTTACAACATACAGTACATATTTATAAAACAAACAATAGCAATACATTTTTTTACTTATCAACAGCAATGGATTTATTATCAGATAAGCAAAAGCAACTGAACAATGTAAATAAATAAACTTAGGAAAAAAACATTTTACAGACGCGCACAGCACAATAAGTTATAAAAAAAAGAAAAAAAAAAGTCTAAATTCATTTATTTTTTTCAACAAAAGGGTATTCCTTTAGAACATAAGAACATAAGAAAGTTTACAAACGAGAGGAGGCCATTCGGCCCATCTTGCTTGTTTGGTTGTTAGTAGCTTATTGATCCCAGACTCTCATCAAGCAGCTTCTTGAAGGATCCCAGAGTGTCAGCTTCAACAACATTACTGGGGAGTTGATTCCAGACCCTCACAATTCTCTGTGTAAAAAAGTGCCTCCTATTTTCTGTTCTGAATGCCCCTTTGTCTAATCTCCATTTGTGACCCCTGGTCCTAGTTGCTTTTTTCAGGCTGAAAAAGTCCCTTGGGTCGACACTGTCAATACCTTTTAGAATTTTGAATGCTTGAATTAGGTCGCCACTAGTCTTCTTTGTTCAAGACTGAACAGATTCAATTCTTTTAGCCTGTCTGCATATGACATGCCTTTTAAGTCCGGAATAATTCTGGTCGCTCTTCTTTGCACTCTTTCTAGAGAAGCAATATCTTTTTTATAGCGAGGTGACCAGAACTAAACACAATATTCAAGATGAGGTCTTACTAGTGCATTGTACAGTTTTAACATTACTTCCCTTGATTTAAATTCAACACTTTTCACAATGTATCCGAGCATCTTGTTAGCCTTTTTTATAGCTTCCCCACATTGTCTAGATGAAGACATTTCTGAGTCAACAAAAACTCCTAGGTCTTTTTCATAGATTCCTTCTCCAATTTCAGTATCTCCCATATGATATTTATAATGTACATTTTTATTTCCTGCGTGCAGTACCTTACACTTTTCTCTATTAAATGTCATTTGCCATGTGTCTGCCCAGTTCTGAATCTTGTCTAGATCATTTTGAATGACCTTTGCTGCTGCAACAGTGTTTGCCACTCCTCCTACTTTTGTGTCGTCTGCAAATTTAACAAGTTTGCTTACTATACCAGAATCTAAATCATTAATGTAGATTAGGAATAGCAGAGGACCTAATACTGATCCCTGTGGTACACCACTGGTTACCGCACTCCATTCTGAGGTTTTTCCTCTAATAAGTACTTTCTGTTTTCTACATGTTAACCACTCCCTAATCCATGTACATGTGTTTCCTTGAATCCCAACTGCGTTCAGTTTGAGAATTAATCTTTTGTGCGGGACTTTGTCAAAAGCTTTCTGGAAATCTAAATAAACCATGTCATATGCTTTGCAATTATCCATTATCGATGTTGCATCCTCAAAAAAATCAAGCAAGTTAGACACGATCTCCCTTTCCTAAAACCATGCTGACTGTCTCCCAGGACCCTGTTACCATATAGGTAATTTTCCATTTTGGATCTTATTATAGTTTCCATAAGTTTGCATATAATAGAAGTCAGGCTTACTGGTCTGTAGTTACCTGGTTCAGTTTTGTTTCCCTTTTTGTGGATCGGTATTACGTTTGCAATTTTCCAGTCTGTCGGTACCACCCCTGTGTCAAGAGACTGCTGCATGATCTTGGTTAGCGGTTTGTAAATTACTTCTTTCATTTCTTTGAGTACTACTGGGAGGATCTCATCCGGCCCAGGGGATTTGTTTATTTTAAGAGCTCCTAGTCCCTTTAACACTTCTGCCTCAGTTATGCTAAAGTTATTTAAAACTGGATAGGAACTGGATGACATGTGGGGCATGTTGTCAGTATCTTCCTTTGTAAAAACTTGTGAAAAGTAATCATTTAATATATTTGCTATTTTTTTTTCTTCCTCTACGATTTTGCCATTTGTATCTCTTAAACATTTAATCTCCTCTTTGAATGTTCTCTTGCTGTTGTAATATTGGAAAAACATTTTGGAATTGGTTTTAGCTCCCTTAGCAATGTTCATTTCTATTTCTCTCTTGGCCTTTCTAACTTTCTTTTTGACTTGTGTTTGCAGTTCCGTGTACTCTTTCTGCGTACTTTCTTTTTGGTCCTTTTTTAATGCTCTATAAAGTGCCTTTTTTCGCTGAATATTTTTTTTAATTGATCTATTAAACCATTTTGGCAATTTAGTTTTACATTTAGATTTGTCTACTTTAGGGATGTAATTGTTTTGCGCCTCTAGTACTACATTTTTGAAGAACAACCATCCTTCTTCTGTGGGTGTTTTCTCTATTTTACTCCAATCTACTTCTGTTAGTCTCTGTTTCATACCTTCATAGTTTGCTTTTCTAAAATTGTAAACCTTAGCTTTAGTCTTTACTTTTGGGGCTTTAAAAAACACTTCAAATGAGACCATGTTGTGGTCTGAGTTTGCCAGTGGTTCTCTGACCTCTGTTTTAGTTATTCTATCTTCGTTATTTGAAAAGACTAAATCAAGGCATGCCTCCCCTTTAGTCGGTGCCTTGACAAATTGTGTTAGGAAGCAGTCATTTGTCATTTCCACCATTTCTATTTCATCCTTCGTGCTACCCACTGGGTTTTCCCATTTTATTTGGGGGAAGTTGAAATCCCCCATTAGTATGGCTTCTCCTTTGCTACATGCATTTCTAATGTCATTGTATAACAGATTATTGTGCTCACCGTCTGAATCTGGCGGTCTATAGCATGCTCCTATTATTATGCCCTTTGAATTTTTGTCTGTTATTCTGACCCATATTGATTCAGTTTTATTTTCTTTGTCCAGGTTTAACACCTGGGCTTCAAGACTGTTTCTTATGTATAGCGCTACCCCTCCTCCTCTTCTGTCCTGCCTGTCTTTCCCATACAGTGTATACCCACAAATATTATATTCGTCCCCATCACTCTCAGATAACCACGTTTCTGTAACACCTATCACATCATAGTTACCTGTTAGTGCAGTAGCTTCAAGTTCTAGAATTTTGTTTCTGATACTTCTAGCATTTAGATAAATACATTTAATGGTTGTCTTACCTGAGTTGTTGTTCTTGTTTTGATGCGGTCTCCCTTCTGTTTTTCTGTTGACATCTCCCCCCTTCCTTTCTAGTTTAAATGCCTCTGAACCTGCTTGAGGATCTTTTCTCCAAGTAGACTGGTTCCCTTGTTATTTAAGTGAAGTCCATCCCGTCTATACAGATAGTCCTCGTTGTAGAATGTGGTCCAATGATCAAGATAGGTGAAGCCTTCCCGTGTGCACCACATCTTCAGCCATGCGTTTTGATTAATTATTTCCAGCTGTCCATATGGTCCTTTGCAAGGTGCCGGTAGTATACCAGAAAATACCACAGTTTTGGTTTTCTCTTTTAATTTCCTTCCTAGCTCTCTGAATTTGTTTTGCAGGGATTTTGGTCTGTCTCTTCCAATGTTGTTTGTACCGATGTGGACGACTACTACCGGGTTGTCTCCTGTTCGTTCTATGAGCCTGTCCCGCCTTTCTGCACAGGGCACAGCTCTGTCCGAAGTTTTATTTTTATTGCACTTGCCAACCTGGCATTGGCTTCTCTTGCAAATCTCAACAGAGTTGCCAGCTTCTCTTGCAGAACTCAGAGTTGCCAGCTTCAGCTGTGGGTACACTCTTGGCAGTCTCCCTCTGTTCCAAATGCTTCTTGCGAAGTTCCTGTGCTAACTGTAAAATATATTCTCTCCTTGGTAAATTGTTCTCCATGCATTCTTTGTTAAGTACCCAGGAGTTGATGGCTGCTAGGTCCAATACATTGTAAGACACCTGAACAGACGTCAGGAGCCAGCTTTCATAGAATACTTCCAAAATATGAACTCTATATTTGTTGTGTAGTAAAACTCCACGGTCTCTGGTATTTATTTTCACTAGTCCCGTGCTAATCGACTGACCAAAGCAGCGCAGCTGTCAAGCTGGCGCCAGCCTTAAAAAGGCTGATTGAAAACAATAGACTGTTAGTCATTCACTCAGACAGAGAGTAGAGACTAATCTGATTACAGCTAATCAATGTATAATCAAAATACAATTGTTTTCTGTGTGGCCGTCAATGTGACTGCTCCCGGGGCTTTTAGATATAATGTAATATATCTCCTTTATTTCTGCACTCCCGCGTTCATGTTTTGTGAGAATATTTAATAAATACGGACAGAAAGGTACATGAACGCGCAGCCCCATATGTGTTAGACGATTGGAGAAAATTACAGTTCAAACCAAAAACCACCAAAATGACTGCCTTGGCACTTCTAGTCCTAACCATCGTGAACTAGGCCTGTATGTATGACCTTTTTGTTTATGCCATAGACATATGCTTGCACGTTTATGGTTTATGGTTCGTGTTTTCCCCAAGTGACGTCACAAATGTCAAGATTCGAAATCAGGGCTTTTTGGCGGAAGCACTCAAAACAAGCTTTAGATTGTAAATTTCTTAGTTACAGCGCAAAAGTATAAATTACATTTTATATATATATATATATATATATATATATATATATATATATATATATATATATAATATATATATATATATACCTTGTACTTGGCTTGATTCATGCCAAAGCTGCCCGATTCCAGCCTTGCTGAAGCACCCCCAGATCATCACCGATCCTCCACCACATTTCACAGTGGGTGCGAGACACTGTGGCTTGTAGGCCTCTCCAGGTCTCCGTCTAACCATTAGACGACCAGGTGTTGGGCAAAGCTGAAAATTAGACTCATCTGGGGGTGCTTCAGCAAGGCTGGAATCGGGCAGATTTGTCTTTGTGAAGGATGCATGAATCAAGCCAAGTACAAGGTTGTCCTGGAAGAAAACTTGCTTCCTTCTGCTCTGACAATGTTCCCCAACTCTGAGGATTGGTTTTTCCAGCAGGACAATGCTCCATGCCACACAGCCAGGTCAATCAAGGTGTGGATGGAGGACCACCAGATCAAGACCCTGTCATGGCCAGCCCAATCTCCAGACCTGAACCCCATTGAAAACCTCTGGAATGTGATCAAGAGGAAGATGGATGGTCACAAGCCATCAAACAAAGCCGAGCTGCTTGAATTTTTGCGCCAGGAGTGGCATAAAGTCACCCAACATCAATGTGAAAGACTGGTGGAGAGCATGCCAAGACGCATGAAAGCTGTGATTGAAAATCAGGGTTATTCCACCAAATACTGATTTCTGAACTCTTCCTAAGTTAAAACATTAGTATTGTGTTGTTTAAAAATGAATATGAACTTATTTTCTTTGCATTATTCGAGGTCTGACAACACTGCATCTTTTTTGTTATTTTGACCAGTTGTCATTTTCTGCAAATAAATGCTCTAAATGACAATATTTTTATTTGGAATTTGGGAGAAATGTTGTCAGTAGTTTATAGAATAAAACAAAAATGTTCATTTTACCCAAACACATACCTATAAATAGTAAAACCAGAGAAACTGATAATTTTGCAGTGGTCTCTTAATTTTTTCCACAGCTGTATATATATATATATATATATATATATATATATATATATATATATATATATATATATATATATATATATATAGACACTATTATAACCGTAGTTTAATATAAATCAGATTGTAATGTGAAATAGGTGACATATGGACTTTAAATTCCTGTCAGCACTGCTGCATTATAAACCATCTCACAGATCTAATGGAATCCAGTTCCCAGACTCTTACTGGACATGGTTAGAGGGTTTAGATTTACTTTGGCAGTACCTCTCGGAAAAGAGCTCCATAAAATGTGACTGTGTAGGGACAATCGACTGTCCGCATGGAGATATCCAGGTCCATCAGCAGCCTCTTCTGTTCCTGGCTGTTTACTGTTGCTCGGATTCTCTGAGAAAGGAAAGACAGATGTAGTAAGAGACCTCCACAAACAGGGAGTCAGCGAGCTGCAGTACACGGTGAGAGCTCCACAAACAGGGAGTCAGAGAGATGCAGTATAGTGAGACCTCCACAAATAGGGAGTCAGTGAGCTGCAGTACAGTGAGAGCTCCACAAACAGGGAGTCAGCAAACTGCAGTACAGTGAGAGCACCACAAACAGGGAGTCAGCGAGATGCAGTACAGTGAGAGCTCCACAAACAGGGAGTCAGCGAGATGCAGTACAGTGAGATCTCTGCAAACAGGGAGGCATTTTATTTTAAGTTTACCGATTTTTTTTTATGGAAAATGTACAGATGTCCACTCAAAATGTGGCCAACTAATCATTTTCAAAGATTTTTCACCCTTTCAATAAATACTGATAGATTCCAAGGAAAACCTAAAATGAAGGGACTTGTGTATGTGTCTGTATAATTGTATGATGCATAATAGACTATTTTGTTAAGTTATAACTACAACTTATCACAAGTCACTGATGCACAATGGTTACTGAGTTCAGGTTTTAAACTTCTACATGTAACAAATATTAACTGTAGATAGATAGATAGATAGATAGATAGATAGATAGATAGATAGTAATGTGTAAAAAAAGACTTACTTTAACAGCCATTATCGTCCCGCTCTGTGCATGCCGAACTCTCTCCACTACGCCATAGGCCCCTCGTCCCAGCTCAGAGATCGACACTAAGTCGTCCGCCTGCACTTCAAAGTTCTGGGGACACAATAAGAACAGCACTGAAGTAGCTCAGGACATGTCTGCTAAAGAAAGCACTTGTTTAAAGATTAGCTTATTGTCATCTTGTTTTATGTTGTGTCTTTTTATTTTTTTATTTATTGCATTTATAGCGCACTTCTGATAAAAAAACAAAACACAACACATTTGTATAGAATGTCACACATACAACTGCCACAGTCAGACCATTCAAATAACAGTATACACAATATAAAAGCAGCCATTTTAAAGTTACATTAAAACCCACTAAGATAAGAAAGCCATTTTATAAAAAGTGCATTTTCATTCTTGACTTGAAAACTGTAACGGTCCCAGCTTCCTTGACAAATGATGGCAGAGCATTCCATAATGTAGGAGCTCTACAAGAAAAAGTCCTACCTCCTGTGTTGCTTTTGCTGACCCTGGGAATAACCAGCAGCCCCGCATCCTGTGATCTCAGAGTGTGGTTTGGAAGATACAGGTCAGTAACTCCAGCAAACAACTAGGTGTAAATCCGTTCAGGGCCTTGTAAGTTATAAGCAAAATCTTATCCAGGGTGACTTACAATTGTTACAAGATATCACATTATTTTTTAGACACAATTACCCATTTACACAGCTGGGTATTTACTGGAGAAATCTAGATAAAGTACCTTGCTCAAGGGTACAACAGCAGTGTTCCCCACCTGGGATTGGTTCTGGTCACCTCGCTATAAAAAAGATATTGCTGCTCTAGAAAGAGTGCAAAGAAGAGCGACCAGAATTATTCCGGGCTTAAAAGGCATGTCATATGCAGACAGGCTAAAAGAATTGAATCTGTTCAGTCTTGAACAAAGAAGACTACGTGGCGACCTAATTCAAGCATTCAAAATTCTAAAAGGTATTGACAGTGTCGACCCAAGGGACTTTTTCAGCCTGAAAAAAGAAACAAGGACCAGGGGTCACAAATGGAGTTTAGAAAAAGGGGCATTCAAAACAGAAAATAGGAGACACTTTTTTACACAGAGAATTGTGAGGGTCTGGAATCAACTCCCCAGTAATGTTGTTGAAGCTGACACCCTGGGATCCTTCAAGAAACTGCTTGATGAGATTTTGGGATCAATAAGCTACTAACAACCAAACGAGCAAGATGGGCCGAATGGCCTCCTCTCGTTTGTAAACTTTATGTTCTTATGTTCTTATGATTGAGCTGACAACCCTCCGGTCAAGAGTCCAAAGCCCTAACCACTACTCAACACTGCTGCCCCCCTACTGCACAGGGAGCCAGTGTAAAGAGGCCAAAAATGCCAGATGTAACAAAGGTATGCATTAGTCTCTCGGCATCAGATATGGAAATAACGGGTAAAAAGTTTGGCTATATTTCTCAAATGGTAAAAAGATACTTTAGTAACTTCCATAATATGACTCTCGAAGATGGCCCCCAAATTATTAATTTCTAGCTTTGATGAGAGACTGCAAGGGTCGAGCTCATGTAATCCCACATTTCCTTTTAGTTGGTTCTGTGAGCCCACTAGCATAACCTCAAGTAGCTAATAACAACCAGGCAGAAGAAATTCCTGGCTTTAGGGACAAATATAGCTGGGTATCATCAGCATAGTTTGCACCATTGACAGCTGGTGCTCAGTAGGGGCTGATCTACCCTATGGCTGATAACTAGAAGTGAAGAGCAGCTCCAGGACTAATAAAAAGGCTCTGATTCAGACTTAACAAAAATGTACAGAAGAGAGATAGATAGATAGATAGATTCTTTTTTTGCAATATGAACAGAAGTATCAAAAGGGAAAAGTACAAATATAATAGGGCAATGAAGATACCTGTAATATCGTTTCTTCATAGGATGATGAACTCCACACACACGAGCTGAACTCCCAGTCTGCATGTTCCTCCATGATCAGGAAGAACAAACTGATCTCTTACCCAGAGATCATTGATGCAATCTCTTTTTTGCCCTAAGCCCTTGTACATCCTCTATAAGAGCCCACGTTATATCCTAAATCAATTGTCAAAAATTTAAAAAAAACAATATAAGGAAAGCGGACAAAGGTGGAGTTCGTCATCCTACGAAGATACCATATTACAGGTAATCTTCGTCTTCTTACCTAGTTTAATGAACTCCAGAACTCCACACACAAGATGAACTATCCCAGAGGATTAAGAGAAGAGGGTGGTTGGCAGAAGTTAGTAGAGGAAGACACAGAAACAGAGTACAAGTAGGTTGAAAGCAAGACACATTCAAATTACATTGCTAATAAAGGTCTCAGAGGAGGCCCAGGTAGCATTATGAGATGTCCTGTATTGGGCAGATTTTAGTTTTGCCCCTATATTAAACCATACCTTACTCCGTTAGTTTTGACGGATCCTGAAGAAGGTGTCCTTTCCAACTGTAATCTGCCTGGTTTTGTGATCCCTTTACCGAGATCACAGTCATTAGAGATGCAGTTTTCCCCAAGTAGATCTTTTCCTTACCTGTAGCCAGGGTCCAAACCAGGGTAACCTGTTATTTAATACAAAGTAAGGTTCTTCTGAGGGAAAATGTATTTCCTTTGGGGGTTTTAGGTGGCAGCCACATCAAACGACTCTAGACACCCTAGGGTGGGTGTCTACAGAGTGACATTCCCTGCCATGTAGCATGTTGGAGATTGCATCGAAGTGAGCATTGATGGGATATGTAGACCTCTGTGAAACAGGTGGCTGAGGTATGATAATACATGTAGATATAGAGAATCCAAGTTGTGCACCCGAGGATAACTTTTCATTCTTCTGTATGGACCTGAAAAAGAAGGTTTCCCCTTTCTTTTTTTTCTTTTTTTTTTTTTTTTTTTTTTTTTACCAAGTAGGGTTTGTACTTGTTCAGATAGTCCTAGCTCTTCAGTAATTGGCCTTCTGTCATCAGGTAGCTAAACGCAACCGCAAAAAAAGACTGTGGAAAACACTGTCCTGTTGTTCTGGGCAGCAGATCGCTGCACCACTGCAGGTGCAAAGCACTGCTTCCGCTATTTCCAGGATGTCAGAAATCCAAAGCCTTTAGGCCCAGTGAGGAGCTAAGAACAAGACCGAGTCCCTCTCAATTTACTATCCAAATATAGTTGGCCTATTGTCCGGGATGCGTGGCAAATGGTTTTCAGCACATTGCAGACTGCTGGAAGTCAGGATGATCTTAGTGAAGGTATTGGTTGTTATGTTGTGGTTCCTGTTGTAGCTCCCAAAGGCGGCTTGATGCTGAGAGAAACTGGGAAGCTAGTTAAAAGAAAAAAGTTTACATTCCTATGCGTGTCTTCTGTAGTTTTGCATCTCTTAGCAAGGAGATTACTGCTGCCAGTGTCCAGAAACTGCTTAACTGTGCTGTTGGCCTGGCCCCCATCTAGAAGAGGTTTGACAGCCGATGATTTGGGACCAACTTTCTCCTATGTGAAATACACTCTTCTTACAAGTGTATAAAATTGGGTTCCCAGAAATGCTGAGTGTACTCTGTAGAGGTGGTATTTCCCTGTCGACCAATATGTCTCTGTCCTGGAAAAAGTAATGAGTCTTCTTACTGTGCTCCAGAGTTTACCGTCCTTTTCTTTGGGTTTTTTTTGAGAAAGAGAGAGAACTTGCCCTCAAAAACATCTAATGGATGTCCCAAAATCCCTGGATTTAGAGAAGAGAATCCTGATATTTGTGATTTTATTAAGAAAACTGATTCTGTTTTGTTTTTGTTTGTTTCGTTGTGTGCTACTCTGCTGCACTTGGTAACTAGGCAACCAAACCCTGCCACTGAAATTACAACCGTGAGACTTGAAATTCGCATTAATGATAACAACCACTGTCTTCAGCTACTCAGCTCAACATGGCATCGGGCAATGAAAAATGTACTGAGTATAATAAAGGAGCACCAATATTACCTTTTTATCTTAGATCAGTGTGTGAGAAAAAACGCAGAGTGTAGGACATGCTCTGCTTCCTTCTAGTAACTTAAAGAACAAAATTGACTCTGTAGACTAAATAACCAGGGTAGTACGTAGCTAGTGATTCTACTTCAGGGTTTGGTCGTCTCTGCCCACGCGAGCCTCAAGTCCACCCCGACCAGCTGGTAGCACCTGGTTTGGCCCCCTGCCCAGGGTAATGGGATAATAAGAATTGTCATACTGGCCCAGTATGCACCCAGGATAAAAATAACTGTGACAAAAGGAGACACTTAGTATATACCTTCAGTTCTACAATTAACTGGAAGAGGAGGACGCATAGTTTCAGTTGTTATTTTTTGTTCATTTGCCTGTATTTAAACAAATGTGGTTTCTTGACTAAACATCGTAAAAGAAAAAAGTTGATCTGTTTTCACTCTGCCTAATTAACAATCCTCTTGCTGTGTGATGGTGACTAACAGAAAAAAATACCTAAATGAAGGTGTTAAGGTAAGGAAACAGTTTTAAACAAAACTATTTTTGGGAATGCCAAAAGTTTTACCAGGATAAAGTTTCTACTGGAAACTATCTCCTGCGAGGACTGCCCTGATGGTGGTGCTGGAGGTGCAAGTGCCGTCCTGGATTTACTCAAACAAACGTCAGACCCGAACTCTCTGCAGGGGGGAAAAAAACTTTTTTTTTTTTTTACTATAAACAGATACTTGGAAAGGACCCCTTCTGAAAGAATGGAGCATGGATTGATAATTTGTAAAACTCTCTAGCGTAACAAGTTCTCAGTGTGAAGATATATCCATCACTGGTATGTTCTCAATGTTGTTGGCTATTTATCCTGTAGAGTAGCTGGTCAATTCCATTTTCAGGCCCGTAGGGGTGAATGTATATTTTGCTGTTTACCAGACAGTGGGGTAGGAGGTAGGAATATCAGGAAGCAAAGCTTGCCTATTTCCTTATTATGGCCATAGAAAAATCAGCATCACTGGCCCAACTGGAAGTGGCCTTCCCTTTTCAAAGAGTACTAGAATCGCTGATGCCTGAAAGACAACTGCTTGTTAAGAATCTCCCACTAGGGAATGTGCCTCTACCAACTCTGCTGAGGAGGACAGATCGCCTGTCTCAACTCCTTCATATGGAACAGAGGATCCTTCAGACCAGTGCCAAGAGGGAATCCCTTTGAGAGGGTCAAATTACAGAAGTTTGATTTGTGCATCTGCTGTGAATGTGGATGTCTTCATCTGATAAAGCCTCCTATCATGACGACATCCATCAAAGTCATGACGTTGGTGTCAAATGTAGAACCAGTAGCCTCTAGGTAAAATACTTAAAATTGTGTATGGCTAGGATATACTACTGTAGTTGGTGTAGATGTCTGCCCGGCCGCATACAGCTTTTCCCCCAGCACGTGTTGATATTCGGTGTCCTACATCCTAGTTGCATGTGGAGAGGGTGTAATCCTTCTCGAGACAGGTGTCAATCCACCTCTGGTGGTGAAGCCAGAAAGAACTGCAGTTTTGACTGTTACCAAGTAGAACTTACCCCCAAGATGTTAAAGAAAAAACTTCCTTATATGTTTAGATCTGGCCATTGAAGTCCAGAGAGGATGAAATTCGTTAAACCAGCATCAGCATATCTGTACGCAATGATTTACCAATATTTGATAATTGTTAGTTTGTTTATTTGGCAGACGCCTTATACAAGTACCTTATAGGAGTACCAGGCAAATATATACTGTAGCTCATTAGGTCTCCGGACTGCTTCCATCTATAATTTGTACTACTTATTATATATATATATAATACTTATTGCGGTACCAAATATTGGTTGCCAAGGTTACAGGCAAACATACCTGTAAAACAGAAAAAAAAATAAACTTTCATACCTTAAGCCACTCGTAGCGGTGGCTATCAGTGTAGGCGTGAATTCTTATTTTTCTTCTCCGAATGTGCAGGGAAGCACAATATACTAAACCTCTCCTACAGGGAAAGATGGTGACACCCTTGTCAGAGTAGCCGGTATACAGAACTAGTTTGTCCTCTCATCCAGTGTGACTTACCAGGATGACCGTTTTCCTTGGTCACAGCTCAAACAACAGAGCCCTTGCCTTCTGTGCTGGAAATCTCGATATCCAACACACTTAAACAAAGATCACTGCTACAACTGTGAAGGAAAAGACACCGTCCACCGGAGTGGAGAGGGGCAGCTACAGAAAAGAAGCCTGACTAACTGAAAGCTAATGGGGCACACACAAAAAAGAAAGAAAGAAAGAAATACTTATTAATGTATTTTTTTTTTTTTTTAAACACTTTGCATTTTTAGTTTGTTTTATCAGACACCTATACTTCCTCCGTACCCAAGCTAGGATATGACGTGGGCTCTTAGAGAATGTACAAGCGCTTAGTGCCAAAAAAAAAAAAAAAAGATTACATCAATGATCTCTGGGTAAGAGATCAGTTTGTTTCTCCTGACCAAGCAACATGAAGGCTAGGAGTTCAACTCGTGTGTGGAGTCAATCAGACTAGGTAATAATCTATAATGTGAAGCCCTTAAATTACAAGGATTAATACAAGACTTCAAATATACTTAAAACAACAAAACAGGAATAAATGGGTCCTTCATATAATGGGAACTGGTTTATGACAAAAATTACCTAAGTATTTGTGGCTTTAGTTATATAAATACATGGTCAAGTATAAAGTCAATAAGTTCTCTTATATTGGTCAGATTCCAATAAAAGAAACCTGTCAAACTCTGGAAAATCAAAGAAAAACAACAAGCTAACTGGTGCTTCAGCCAATAACAAAACCAAACATCTGTCACCATGAAGACAATTAACTTTTCTCTCCCCAGTCCTCATTTCTTGTTCTATATTGCCTCAGAAATCAACCCAGTTATCATAAACACTTTCTAGCTACTGAACTAGAATTTAGATAAACGGTGGCACAACCAAAGGCTTACTATAGCTAAGTGGAGTTTTGAACTAGTGATTGCAAAAGCTCTAGGGTTTTTACAGTGCAGCCTGTATTAATACTCTTTTTGCAGTTCTCTCCTGAAATAGAACCTTTCTGACAATTTAAATAGCTTCAAATGAACCCGAAAAGTGCTTTCAAATACTATTAAATGGTTTCAGAACATGACATCTCAACCCCTCATTGTTCCACGGTCTCTTGTGGTATAGCAGTCACGGCCCGTGGTACCAGGGTTCAGAATTGAAGCTATAAATGATATAAACACAAACAGGTCTGAACAGCTTTCTATTAAAGTTACTGTAGCAAAAAAAATAAATTCCAGAAATCGTACCTGTTGTGCACATCCATTAATTCTATATGTCTGAAATATCCAGTTTTGAAAAAAATGTGTTATTTTAAACATGTATTTTTATTTTAAAACACAACAACTGTTTGATATAAATGCTTTTAGGATAGTGTTAGACTTCCTTGGTCACCTGAAGGGAAACCCTTCAATGGCTTCTTTCCTGTCAATAACCAAATTGGCTGCTGAGGTGAAATCACCCAGGAAGTTCAAGTAAAACATATTTCCTGTTTTAAAAGAAAAAGGCAAACTTCTTTTAAATTGAAGTAGTAACATATTACATTTGTTACTGCATGTGTTTCTTTTAGTATGTAGCTACAATATGTATGTATGGAAATGCAAACAGGTAAGATGCATTATTTTGTGAGCTGCAATCACTTTAAAGGAAAAAACAGTTCATATGGTAAGCGACTATTTAGGTAAGGGTACAGTTCATAACAGCAGGCTGTCAGAGGTGAATTACTTCTCACTGTGATTAAACCTTGTATCAGTCGCAGCCAGCAGTCTGCTCCAGGTTCTCTCAAACCAATCATTACAGAGCTAGCTGCAGAGTAAGTGCTAAACAATACAACAACAAAACATCATACAGAGGATCAGAAACATATTCTTTAAAGAACAGGTCAGAAATAGACATAAAACAGTTGCATGTAAAAATGTACAGAAGGGGTAAAAAAAGCATCTTGGCCATGGTCAAGCATAACGGAAGTTCAATACAATTGACGTTAGAGTTAGACGTTTTCACTGCCACAGACAACTCTTGCCACAGATATGCGTGTCCGTGTAGAGACAAGTTTACGAACCCTGAGTACAATTCAATAATGTAACTATTAAACATCACACATACTAAAATGTACAGCATGGCAGCACACAATAAAAATGTTCTTTTACTGCAAGATAGTCATTTCCCTTTTTCAGTTGTGAATCCCTATTCAAGATTATGAAGACTGTTGTATTTGTAATATTTTTCAAACCAGTTTTTAAAGCAGAGGGGTGGGGGAGTGTTTTTTTTAAAGCACAGTTTAGATGTTTAGGGGCCTGTACAGCATCTCAAGTTGATTCTCGTAGTTATAAAATTGTAATTGACTGTTTTACGTGTTGTACTTTACCCCTCTGTGCAATTATTATTTTTTTAATTATTTCAAAAAGCAGAGTTATGAAAATCAGGAAACTGGCTTGCTTATGAGAATACTTCTGAAGCATGGGAGTTGGCACTACAGGCTTGAAAAAAATACTGGACACTCCAGAAAGAGGAGTTCTACTTCTGTGTACTATACCCCTCCAGTTTTATCAGAATTCACAAAAAGATTGAACTGGATCAGAACTATTAAATAAAATAAAAAAGACAAGTCATGTCTATTGGTTTGGCAAAATCATGGCCAAGCTTAAGAAACAATTAAGCAGCTGAATCATACAATATAATTAGGGCTTTTTTTTTTTTTTTTTTAATTGGTATATAGCCAATAAAACACCAGAACAAACCTGGAAATGTTATTGAATTCACATGGACTTCACTGCTTTCCCCCCATTTAAAACAAAAAAACAAACAAAAAAATGTCCCTCCTTCCTGACTCATATCTACCACTGATTCATTCTGAATACTACAAACCTGCGTCAACTACTGAGTGGCAGCAAATTCTACATTTCTATTGGAGACTCCACTTGCAAGATTTAAAACAAGATTACAATCACTTGTTTGCTATATTACAGTTAGATAGTGTGCATTTAAAACAGAATTGCAAATTGTGACAAAATGTATAAAAAATGCCTAGACACATAAAAACCCCAGAAGAATGTGCCCTTGACCGTAAGGATGTCTTTGTGGAACAGCAAAGGAAAGCAGGTACAGCTAAGTGTGCAAGTACTGTTCAGTTACTAAACATAATCATATTGTGGCAGAAAAAAAACACCCAAACATTTTGGAAAGTAACTGAAAACAATATAATCATACAGTATATAAAAAGCAAAAAAAGCCCCCCCCCCCCCCCCCCAAAAAAAAAAAAACCCACACACACAGATTGACTTGAAAATAGCTACAAATAAGCACTGAAAAATGAAATTAATAAAAACCGAAAAACAGAAGCCCTAAATAGAATATAAGCAACCATGCTGCAAAAGCCAGAGTAGCAAAGACACTTTCAGTGACTTCAGTTAAGAGTTTTCAATGGGTGTTTGTAACATCTCATAGTATGATTACGTTTTGTGACTAATGACCTACTAAATTATGTAATGGATCTACTTTCATTGTGCTTGGATTATGAAAAGAAAATCAGCACTTGCTTTCATAGCAAACCTGCAAGCTCTATAAAAAAAAAAAAAAGCCCTTGGAAAATCCAATAACCCACGTCCCTGCACAGATCCTTGGTACCTGTCTTGCAGAAAGTGCATAACCTCAGCAGAAAGCATGATGCAGCTCGCCTCAGTGCCACAACTGAGACGTCTCTCCTCGTCTTACACACCGTAAGGAATGCTGGACAAGCTTTCAGCAACTGCTAACGAAGGAGCTGACTATGGCTAACACATGCTAATTACAGCTGAAAACATTAGGCAGTGGCATTGCATGCGTCTTCAATGCACATCTGTTTGCACCAGTATATGTATTACAAACTTTTGTGCAAATGGACTGTCCCTTATTGAATATAGCCACATTTTCATCTGTGCGGTAAAATCTCATCCCATTCCCAGGATCAAACTGGGGCTGCCACTGGTTCCATCTGCAGACCACCATCCAACCTGCTTCAACCACCACTTCTAAAAAAAATAAAACACAACAACACACCTGAACACTAGGGAAATGAATGTCTAACCAAATACTGATGTCTGAAAGTGAACTGCAATTTTTCCATAACTAACAAAAAAAGCTTTCCCGAAATTAATTTATTAACAGCGGTTTTGGTTTGCTGTGATTGCATACAGGATTACAATTAATATGCAGGGTAGTTTAAAAACCACAGCAGCACACTGCCCATGACAGTGATACTGCAGCTCATGGTTTTTCATGACATATCTTGTTTAGGGTACAAATATTAAATTTTTCCCCATAAATAAAATATTTGTAACAATACTGCAGCCACCCAAAATCATCTGAAGTTACTGGACAGTAATTTATTGAAGGTACTAGACAGAAATCTATTACTGTTTACAAGGTAGTGTGGAGCTCATACAGGTGAGCTGGGCTGAAGAAGTGCCTTCTTCATACCCGGGGTTTTGAAATTCTTCTGTTAATTCAAAATTGCAATAAACAAAACAATTGACTGTAGCCTTTCTTGTTTACATTACTGCTGAAATTGACAGCAACACCTTCTACCTACCTACTTTAAGAGTTGAAAATTGCTGTTCTCCAAAGGTCCCCGTCCAACTTGACAGAGCTTGAACAATTTTGCAAAGAATGGGCAAACATTGCAAGGTCCAGATGTGCAAAGGTGGTAGAGGCTTATCCAAATAGACTCATGGCTATAATTGCTGCCAAAGGTGTCTCTACCAAATATTGACTCAAGGGGGTGAATACTTATGCAATCAATTATTTTCTGTTTTGTATTTGTAATTAATTCTGAACAATTTGTAGATTTTATTTTTCACTTTGACATTATGGACTTTTTTGTGTTGATCAGTGGCTCCTAATTAAATCAATTTTGATTCCATCTTGCAAACACAATAAAATGTGGAAAAGTCCATGGGGAGTGAATAATTTTGAGAGCCACTGTATAGACTTCATGCTTAACTGGTGGCCTGCATAAAATTGCTTAATACGATTTCCATTACATAAGAGTAGATGTTAAAACTTCAAGCTGATTTGAACTCTGCTCTCACCAAGATAAGCACCAACTAAGACGTAAACTAGTGTGATCCATCTGCATCTCCATCCATTTGCGTTGCTTTCCATCTGATGATGCAGACATCTTTCTGTCTGGTCTTGATGACTAAAGTGTAATATTGGCTCCAGGGATCAGCTTATTTTGCCTCCCCAGCGCATCGGCACACGCAACGGCCACGATGCTGGCTCCGGGGATCAACCACAATGCGGTCTCCCAGGCGCATCAGCATGACAACCGTCTTGAGCTAAGTAGGGTACATCTGTGGGGTCTTCAAGTGGGCACCTTCCATCCTCAGTGTTTCGTCGACTAACCCATGACACCTCAAGAGGGCTTGAAGTGATTCTGGCATCCCAGCATCATCCCTCCGTCCCCCACTCAACTCAGACCAGCCAGAATCTTTCTGTCTCACCCACAGCCAGTTGCGGCTCCTTTCTGCTGCTTCAGATAAGTTCTTCACTGCGCGACATCTCTGAGAAACCAGGCTGTAGAGTGTGCCACAAATCCTCGACAACACACCTACACTGGGTAAACACATCCTCGCTGTTCCGCTTCAGCAGCTAGTGGAGCATACCGAAGTTTCTTCCTATCATGTGCCTCATCAACATCATCCTCCCATGGCACTGTTAACTCTACCAGATGAACAAGGCATGTTAATCCAGACCACAAGACAATGTCTGGTCGAAGGTTAGTGGTGGCAATCTCAGGTGGAAAAATAAGCTGTTGACCAACATCTGTCAGCATTTTCCTGTCTCTAGAAGCTTCCAGTTGTCCTGGACGAGGCTTGGTTTTAACACCTTTTCTTGGTGGTTGCTCTCCTGGACAGAGGAATATTGTCTTTTATGCGTAATGCTTTGATGGAACTGGTGGCAACTTATTGATCAGGTTATACTTGTCTTCCAATGCTAAGGCCAAACATCGCAGCACTGGTCATGGCGCCAAGTAAACTGTCCTTGGCTAAGACCCACCTTACATCCTGTCAAAATGTGCCTTAATGTTGCAGGTGATGAATACAAAGGACATGAGGGATCCTCACCCACCCAAAGGTTTAGGTTCTGTGGTGATGGGAGAACGCAGTTAAACGAGGCAGTCTTCCCAGCGACAGCGAGTGGAAGCGACAGCAAGTGGGAGAAGTACAGCGTGGAAAAGTACAGAGCAGTTTCGAAGCAGTAAGGAGAAATTGCATCTTGAATTGCTTTAATCAGAAAACAGAGGACATTGGGGAAACACAGCAACAGCCGCGTGTGTTTTTCTGATAACAAACAAGCTGAAACTCGGAGCAGCTGATTCAAATTCAGCGCCGTTTTGAGACACGGGCGAGGGGAGGAGCCGACAGCACAGCAGAACAACGCAGTTAAACGAGGCAGTCTTCCCAGCGACAGCGAGTGGAAGCGACAGCAAGTGGGAGAAGTACAGCGTGGAAAAGTACAGAGCAGTTTCGAAGCAGAAAGGAGAAATTGCATCTTGAATTGCTTTAATCAGAAAACAGAGGACATTGGGGAAACACAGCCGCGTGTGTTTTTCTGATAACAAACAAGCTGAAACTCGGAGCAGCTGATTCAAATTCAGCGCCGTTTTGAGACACGGGCGAGGGGAGGAGCCGACAGCACAGCAGAACAACGCAGTTAAACGAGGCAGTCTTCCCAGCGACAGCGAGTGGAAGCGACAGCGAGTGGGAGAAGTACAGCGTGGAAAAGTACAGAGCAGTTTCGAAGCAGAAAGGAGAAATTGCATCTTGAATTGCTTTAATCAGAAAACAGAGGACATTGGGGAAACACAGCCCGCGTGTGTTTTTGTGATAACAAACAAGCTGAAACTCGGAGCAGCTGATTCAAATTCAGCGCCGTTTTGAGACACGGGCGAGGGGAGGAGCCAACAGCACAGCAGAACAACGCAGTTAAACGAGGCAGTCTTCCCAGCGACAGCGAGTGGAAGCGACAGCAAGTGGGAGAAGTACAGCGTGGAAAAGTACAGAGCAGTTTCGAAGCAGTTTGAAAGCAGGTTGACGGCTGCAGAAGAAACTAAACTTCAAAAAAAAAAAAAAACCCTCAACATGGTCTTCAAGCCAGTAATCTGTGACACCTGCTTGATGTGGGAAATCCGAGAAAACCCAGCAGCGGAGCTAAACCAAGTGTGCGTAAAGTGCCGCGCGATCCAGGATTTGCATAAACTAGTAAGCATGCTAGAAATGGAGCTGGAAGAAGTGAGACAGCAACAAGATCTTGAGGAACTGGCACACCCACAATTCATGGAAGTCTGCATCACCCCTAACAGACTGAAAGCCACCAGGGAGATAGAAGGTCAGAACAGCTGGGTTCAGGTAGGCAGAAGCAGGGAAAAAAAGAAACTTCGTCAAACACAACCACCAGAAATCAAAACAACCAACAGATTTGAGTCACTTCAGAATTGTGATGAGCAGAACCAACAACAAGAGAATGAAAGGAACAACATCCAGGACCCCATTGACAGTGGTGACCAGACAGCAAAAAGAAGGGAGGTCATGATTGTTGGGGACTCCATATTGAGAAACACAGCAAGTTCAATTCGCAGTTTGGACCCCCTTACTACAACAGTGTGCTGCCTTCCGGGAGCCTCGGTCAAGCACATCACTGAGAACGTGGACAGGCTCCTAGAACGAACAGGAGACGACCCGGTAGTAGTCGTCCACATCGGTACAAACAACATTGGAAGAGACAGACCAAAATCCCTGCAAAACAAATTCAGAGAGCTAGGAAGGAAATTAAAAGAGAAAACCAAAACTGTGGTATTTTCTGGTATACTACCGGCACCTTGCAAAGGACCATATGGACAGCTGGAAATAATAAATCAAAACCAATGGTTGAAGACGTGGTGCACACGGGAAGGCTTCACCTATCTTGATCATTGGACCACTTTCTACAACGAGGACTATCTGTATAGACGGGATGGACTGCATTTAAATAACAAGGGAACTAGTCTACTTGGAGAAAAGATCCTCGAGCAGGTTCGGAAGCATTTAAACTAGAAAGGAAGGGGGGAGAAATCAACAAAAAAACAGAAGGGAGACCGCATCAAAACAAGAACAACAACTCAGGTAAGACAACCATTAAATGTATTTATCTAAATGCTAGAAGTATCAGAAACAAAATTCTAGAACTTGAAGCTACTGCACTAACAGGTAACTATGATGTGATAGGTGTTACAGAAACTTGGTTATCTGAGAGTGATGGGGACGAATATAATATTTGTGGGTATACACTGTATAGGAAAGACAGGCAGGACAGAAGAGGAGGAGGGGTAGCGCTATACATAAGAAACAGTCTTGAAGCCCAGGTGTTAAACCTGGACAAAGAAAATAAAACCGAATCAATATGGGTCAGAATAACAGACAAAAATTCAAAAGGCATAATAATAGGAGCATGCTATAGACCGCCAGATTCAGACGGTGAGCACAATAATCTGTTATACAATGACATTAGAAATGTGTGTAGCAAAGGAGAAGCCATACTAATGGGGGATTTCAACTTCCCCCAAATAAAATGGGAAAACCCGGTGGGTAGCGCGAAGGACGAAATAGAAATGGTGGAAATGACAAATGACTGCTTCCTAACACAATTTGTGAAGGCACCCACTAGAGGGGAGGCATGCCTTGATTTAGTCTTTTCAAATAACGAAGATAGAATAACTAAAACAGAGGTCAGAGAACCACTGGCAAACTCAGACCACAACATGGTCTCATTTGAAGTGTTTTTTAAATCCCCAAAAGTAATGACTAAAGCTAAGGTTTACAATTTTAGAAAAGCAAACTATGAAGGCATGAAACAGAGACTAACAGAAGTAGATTGGAGTAAAATAGAGAAAACACCCACAGAAGAAGGATGGTTGTTCTTCAAAAACGTAGTACTAGAGGCGCAAAACAATTACATCCCTAAAGTAGACAAATCTAAATGTAAAACTAAATTGCCAAAATGGTTTAATAGATCAATTAAAAAAAATATTCAGCGAAAAAAGGCACTTTACAGAGCATTAAAAAAGGACCAAAAAGAAAGTACACAGAAAGAGTACACAGAACTGCAAATGCAAGTCAAAAAGGAAGTTAGAAAGGCCAAGAGAGAAATAGAAATGAACATTGCTAAGGGAGCTAAAACCAATTCCAAAATGTTTTTTCCAATATTACAACAGCAAGAGAACATTCAAAGAGGAGATTAAATGTTTAAGAGATACAAATGGCAAAATCGTAGAGGAAGAAAAAAAAATAGCAAATATGTTAAATGATTACTTTTCACAAGTTTTTACAAAGGAAGATACTGACAACATGCCCCACATGTCATCCAGTTCCTATCCAGTTTTAAATAACTTTAGCATAACTGAGGCAGAAGTGTTAAAGGGACTAGGAGCTCTTAAAATAAACAAATCCCCTGGGCCGGATGAGATCCTCCCAGTAGTACTCAAAGAAATGAAAGAAGTAATTTACAAACCGCTAACCAAGATCATGCAGCAGTCTCTTGACACAGGGGTGGTACCGACAGACTGGAAAATTGCAAACGTAATACCGATCCACAAAAAGGGAAACAAAACTGAACCAGGTAACTACAGACCAGTAAGCCTGACTTCTATTATATGCAAACTTATGGAAACTATAATAAGAGCCAAAATGGAAAATTACCTATATGGTAACAGAGTACTGGGAGACAGTCAACATGGTTTTAGGAAAGGGAGATCGTGCCTAACTAACTTGCTTGATTTTTTTTTTGAGGATGCAACATCGATAATGGATAATTGCAAAGCATATGACATGGTTTATTTAGATTTCCAGAAAGCTTTTGACAAAGTCCCGCACAAAAGATTAATTCTCAAACTGAACGCAGTTGGGATTCAAGGAAACACATGTACATGGATTAGGGAGTGGTTAACATGTAGAAAACAGAAAGTACTGATTAGAGGAAAAACCTCAGAATGGAGTGTGGTAACCAGCGGTGTACCACAGGGATCAGTATTAGGTCCTCTGCTATTCCTAATCTACATTAATGATTTAGATTCTGGTATAGTAAGCAAACTTGTTAAATTTGCAGACGACACAAAAGTAGGAGGAGTGGCAAACACTGTTGCAGCAGCAAAGGTCATTCAAAATGATCTAGACAAGATTCAGAACTGGGCAGATACATGGCAAATGACATTTAATAGAGAAAAGTGTAAGGTACTGCACGCAGGAAATAAAAATGTACATTATAAATATCATATGGGAGATATTGAAATTGGAGAAGGAATCTATGAAAAAGACCTAGGAGTTTTTGTTGACTCAGAAATGTCTTCATCTAGGCAATGTGGGGAAGCTATAAAAAAGGCTAACAAGATACTCGGATACATTGTGAAAAGTGTTGAATTTAAATCAAGGGAAGTAATGTTAAAACTGTACAATGCACTAGTAAGACCTCATCTTGAATATTGTGTGCAGTTCTGGTCACCTCGCTATAAAAAAGATATTGCTGCTCTAGAAAGAGTGCAAAGAAGAGCGACCAGAATTATTCCGGGCTTAAAAGGCATGTCATATGCAGACAGGCTAAAAGAATTGAATCTGTTCAGTCTTGAACAAAGAAGACTACGTGGCGACCTAATTCAAGCATTCAAAATTCTAAAAGGTATTGACAGTGTGGACGCAAGGGACTTTTTCAGCCTGAAAAAAGAAACAAGGACCAGGGGTCACAAATGGAGTTTAGAAAAAGGGGCATTCAGAACAGAAAATAGGAGACACTTTTTTACACAGAGAATTGTGAGGGTCTGGAATCAACTCCCCAGTAATGTTGTTGAAGCTGACACCCTGGGATCCTTCAAGAAGCTGCTTGATGAGATTTTGGGATCAATAAGCTACTAACAACCAAACGAGCAAGATGGGCCGAATGGCCTCCTCTCGTTTGTAAACTTTCTTATGTTCTTATGTTCTTAACATCATATGTTGATCTGATGAAGAAACTGATCCTGCTCTGTTCCACTGTCCATAGGTCTTGCCAGCCGATCTTGCGTTGTTCCACACTCTCCCACCTCGCCCATTCTCCCTGCCTGGCCTTGGAAACGGCCTTTACACACCTCATCCTCTCCTCCTGCTTTTGCATAAAACACTGGCATCTGCACTGCCTTCAATTATAACCATCTTTAGGGCTACTAATTTCATTCTTGGGAATACCAAATTCCGTTTTTCAAAAATGGCCAATTCCATTTGTTCCCACTTTTCATCAACTTATTAATAATTAAATATGGCATTTGAACATAAATATAATGTTGGTAGTTAAAATAAGTAAATTTAATAAATATTACCACAATTTTTTTTTTCTTTTTCCAATCAGACTCTTGTTGCTGTCATAGTAAGTAAAGCACCTCCAGACACTTCAAACCTGTCATAATGTTTATAGACATCACTTGGCTCATTGCCATTGCTGGTATTAAAATAAGCAGGAAAACCTAAGAATTATATTACAACAGTTCAGAAAACCAAATGTCCAGCACAGTTGTGAGAATCATATTTACAGTCTTCCACTAACACAGTAGTTCATTCTACAAATAAAGCTGTTTCGAAAAGACCTGTTTAGCTTATTGCTGGCATTTACATTAACAATAAAAAATATGAAACAGTTTAGTAACAGGCCCAGCAGTGTCATGTGAGAGTAATCCTATGTACAGTACTCCACAAACTAAGTTTAGCGTTTTACTGGCATTATAATAACGACCACCAGGATAAAATATGAAATGTGACAAAGGCGTGTTGACTGACTCGTTGCTCTAAAACAGGTTCACTGCTATGTATTACCCGATTGTAATTTAAATAGCGCACCTTTTAATGTAAAAACATAATAAATCCTCTCAATTCTTTCCTTCCTAATTCTGCAGTGTTATTTGCAAGAATTTAAAAACAGTGTGTCTCCAGACAGAATGTCTTTATGAAACCAACGGTGTGTAGTGTAGTGACTACATCCTTTACACAGTAAAGTGATCAACTTCCTTTAAGGATTGTATAGCTAGAAAAATAGTTTTGAGCTCATTTCTTCGTCTTCAGAAAATACAATTCAATTAAATAAATGTCCCTGGTTTAAAATGGCTAATTATAGCTTTATTAAAGGCAGGTAGCATAGAAAGAAATAAACGAAACAATAATGAAATACGCAATAAATTTAGCTTACTTTGTCTTACAGCTTACTTTGCTGTCTTTTTTGCTTTCTTATTCTCTACGTGTTTACGACTGGCATTATGATATTTAATGGTATTGACTCGTGCAAGACCACGCTAATTACAGCAAAACTTTAAGAATACTATGAACCCCCCATCCTCATATAGTTAATCAGATTTCTTTTAGCTCTGTCTTACTGCTTTGTTTTTCTTTGTTGGTGCAGCCGCCATGTTGAGTTTCAGCAGAGAGATGGATAAAGTCTAAAAAAAAAAACCCCAAAAAAACCCCCAAAAAAACATGGTATTTTTCATTTACTATACACTTTATTGTGCATTTTCGACTAATGTGCTGATTATATATTTACCAGTTTCAAAACGCTTAAGATGAATTCTGAAATGGTTGTTTTTTAAAAGGGAAATAAAACAAAAAACATCAAAGTATGAGTATTGTGATTTTTACTTATGTTTACCTGAGTATTTCTACTTCTAAATAATGCAGGAAGATTGTGCTTCACTGATTATTATTCAATTATACGACGAGTTAACTGTAAAGTTCATGAGCAGCATCGAGCAGTGCTCTCTAGAGGCAGAATCGTCAGACACCTGCTTCGCCCAGCTGTACCAGTAAATTCGCTGGTGCCCAAGAGAGCTCTGCACTAATGTGAGGTGCATTTTTACACAGGGGAATCAGAGAATCAGCTGCAAGACAGACACAAATATGCTTATGGTAATGCTTTGCACGAATGGTCTCAAAATAATAGGTTTACCTCGAGAGGCTGGAGTCTCGATTGAGGTTGATATTTATGATAACTTGTGAAAGTTAGTAAACTGAGTGTGAAGGCTATTGCCGAAAAATGAGCGTATTTTAGCCTTACAGGGAACGCTGTTGCCACTTTCAGTAATCTTGTTGCAAGTCGTCGGCAGTTCGCAAAGGAATGTGATATTTTTCTACAAGTTTAGCACACAGCTCGAATATCTGCTAGATTTATGAAGGCGTACCAAAGTCATTAAACCCTTTCATCTGTAACTGGATATAAAATCGGTGCCTGCAGGGTTCTCAATGACGTTGTGATCTGCATTAAGAGGACTGGAAGTGTAGATTGCAGCACAACAGTAGCATGCCAGACCCCCCTGTCTCTGACCAATGACTAGCACCTGCACTGACATCAAAACATAAACACTTACTTTGTCTCCAATAGTAATAAAGGTTCTGGAATCCAGGTTTCGAGGTGGTCTAGAACAAAAATACAAATTACATTATTAGTAATGACCCTTCCACCATGAACTGCTCCATCATTGACCTCTGTTTTTTATTGCAATTACAACTCATACTAGTCCTAAACCCAGACTGGCTTAAGGAGCTACGCTCAAATCTGTATATTATTAAAAGTAAAGGAGGCGTGTAAGCAACCAGGCCCCTATTAAATACTGTTTCTTCACCATAGCTAAATTAACACTTTCATCATTAGCCCTCCTCACTCAGGTATGCTTTATTCATGCTATGATAAATTCCCTAAGTAGATTTATCAGGGATCTGAATGACTGTCATGTATTGAAGAAAACTGGGTGCATGGCTGTGTTTCTAACCCAGTATGACTAAGAATATAGGGCTGGCTGATTAAATCATTCCCGTGGAGCACTCCAGCAGTGTTAACAAAAGTTAAATACAACACTGCTAACCCTCATGTCTTCACTGGAAACATTACTGTTGTTGAGGATCTAGATTAACAAAATTGGATAGTCATTTGAAAGATAATTTAACTGTACAGCAACACAGAAATCTGGACATTTTTTGTTTAATATCAAAAGGCATTAAAATAAGTGATTGTTTTGTGTTAATAAATCCTGCACACCTAAGCGGCATGTTAATGTCACCTGCATGTCTCTCACTGTCTGTCAGTGGATCACCCACACCCTCGATCACAACATCGTCTTATCAATGACATGGTTATGATATTTTTACTGGTTATTATTTCTGGACAACTTTTTTGCTGTTCAGTGCAGTTACATTTTTGAATATTGGAGGAGTTTTTTGTTTGAAACTTTTGTGCACTTTTGTGGTTTTATTGTCATTATCTTGCTGAAGGAAGTGTGCTGATTTGACCTACGTAGGGCTGGGCTCCTTCTGTTTGAAGACTTCATCTGAAATTTTGAGCTTGGGTTTGTTCTTCACTTTCCCTGGAAAACACAAAGAAGAAAATTAAGCTGAAGTGCGATACTGTCTGTATCGTGAGTCATTCAAAACTGTTATTGATATAAGTGTTGTCTTTCTAGTTCATAATAATCCAACAGTAAATATCTTCAACAGTATGAACCCATAAGGGTATGTATTTGCTGCTTTTCATTCAACTTCATAAGTTTATATGTGCACAGATACCCAGAGCCAATAAGTTAAGCGCAGCACAGAAACCACAACCAGAGGACACAGTTGCAAATTAAGTGAAGATAGACTTACAGTAAGACAGAGAGAAGGAGACACTTCTTGACACAGAGAGAGGAGGGCGTGGAATGAGTTATGTAATCATGTTGTTGATGCTGAAATCACTGGGAATCGTTAAGACCCCTTTTGTTTAGATGAATCGGCTACTTGGAACCAGGTGAGCATAGATAGGCTGAATAATTTATTTATTTATTGCATTCATATAGCGCTTTTTATACAAAAAAGTTCCGCAAAGCACTGTACAGTACATAGCAGAAAAAAAGAACAAACCACAATACATTTGTATAGTAGGTCACACATACAACTGCCACAATCAGACCATTTAAATAACAGATTTAAATAACAGTATACACAATACAAAAACAGCAATTTTAAAAGTTACATAAAACCCACCAAGATAAGAAAGCCATTTCATAAAAGTGCGTTTTTAGTCTTGAAAACTATAACGGTCCCAGCTTCCCTGTCAAATGAAGGCAGAGCATTCCATAATTAAGAGCTCTACAAGAAAGAGCCCTGCCTCCAGTGTTGCTTTTAATAACCCCAGGAACAACCAGCAGCCCCACATCCTGCGATCTCAGTGCAGTTTGGAAGATACAGGGTCAGTAACTCCTGCAAATAACTAGGCCTTGTAAGTTAACAGCAAAATCTTAAAATCAACTCCATACTGCACAGGGAGCCAAAAAGGGGGTAATATTGTCACTTTTCCTGGTTTTAGTCAGAATTCTAGTTGCGGTATTTTAAACCAACTGCAAGCGGGATACCACACATTTTGAGACACCAGAAAAAAGTGTATTACAATAAGTCAATTCTAGATGAAACAAAGGCATGTATTAGTCTCTTTAGGCTTTACCACAGCTACATCAAGTGCAAAGGGAACTATACTGGATGGGATCCTCCGATCCTACAACCAAGCCAGCTTCCTTTTTCACCCAGGAACTCTGGAGCATATGTCAGCGACCTACCGACCTCTGGAGGCCAAGGACCAGCCCTGCAGATGCCTGCTCTGAGCTCACTGGGCATCTGACCAGCAGGGTTCACTGTAGAGCAGAGGAGAATCAGTCCCTGCCGGTTTTACCTCCATAGCCCACGGGAGAGCTGAGCCAATGCGAAGCTCCCTTCAGAGTCCCCAGCGAAGACCAGCCTACTTCGCACAGCGAGGACATGAATCTATTGGTCATAAAATATTGGGTGCGAGACTTTAAATGGCCAATCACTGGCAGATTTTTTCAACTCAACACTTCAACTGACCCTGACTGAGTGCTGATATTGGTTGCTAGGGTAACCAACTCTCCCCAGCTTCTGCTAATATTCTTTTGGTTTTCATGTTTGATCGGAACTGTATCTTCAAGATACAATCTGAAAGATTTCTTGGACAGAAAAAACAATAGATTGACTATTGTTTAGGGATGGGCACGAGTACTCGAATACTGACTACTCGCCCAGGACATTAGTATTCGTTAACATATGGAGTAATCGTTTTTTTTTTTTTTTTTTTTATATATTTACAACAATATGCTGGATTAATTTCATAAGCTTCATAAAATAAAACATAAAAAACGTCATTGTGGTATTGTGAAAAACAAAGATAGACCATGAAATTTTAAATGCTTACATTAACAATACATTTTTAATGCAGTTTTTTCAACGGCATGTAATTCAGAGTTGGGGGAGGGATTGTTTCAGCTAATGCTGAAATCACGTGGTTCACTACAGGCAGAATGGTGACCAGACGTAGGCCTAGCGATGTATGGAAATATTTTGAACAAATGAATGACTCGAATGTGCAGTGCCTCTGAGCTAGATCCCAGGCATAAGCACCTCCATTTTGTGGAGCCAGCACTCTGCCTGTGCATCCGAGAGAGACTGGCCGAACTGCATGTCAGGGTTCCTGAACCAAACACCATCAGAGCTGATGCCCAGACAGAAGCGACAAGCCACAATGACACACCCACAGCAAGCTCACACATCACAAGCGCCGCAGCACTCAACACACTCTTTGGGCAGGATTATTGCATTGCCGACGCCGATCGGAATGAGAATATTTCGCCGAGCCATGCATCTCACCCGATCAAAACCCATTGCAATGGTGGAAAATCAATGACAAAAAGAATAGCAAACTCAGTGTCCTGGCTAAGCAGTAAGCATTTATTTCATTATTTAGTTTAATTGTGGAATAGGCTAAATGTATCCTGGTTACTTAGAAGGACACAAAGTGATCCTCCGTTCTTATGTTTAATAAATTATTTTCAAATTGCACTTGTTTTCGTTGTTGACTCATATATGAAATGGAAAACCTTAGCCATTACAATCTGTCATGGTTAATAAGACTTACATCATGGCTGGCGTTAGGAAAATTTACATAAATGTGCGCGCATTAAATATTCTCAAGAGTACTTGAGTACTCGAATAGTGAAATAATTCCAAATGCCCATCCCTACTAGTGTTTCCACCCTTACTGGGGAAGACTGTGCACAAGTAGCAAGACTTTATGGCACCAAAGAACGCTGTTTTTTTATGCAGACAGGCAAGTGAGCAGACAGGCAAGTTCCAGTGACTCGCTGCGTTTATGGGGTCCAGTTACTGATAGCAGCAGCAGCTTATTACTGCAAGTATGCATGCAGGTAACTACAATTGAAAAACTCAAGAGAAGTTAGAACTTTTGATTTGTTACTTTCGTTAGCTGCAAGGTCTTGTTACAGTACGTGATAATAACTATGTACAGTGCCTATAGAAAGTCTACACCCCCTTGAACTTTTTTCACATTTTGTTGTGTCAACACACTGTGCTGTGAAAAACTATTTGCCCCCTCTCTGATTTTCTGCATTTTTCACATTAAATTTGGTCAGATCTTTTTGTGGGTTGTAGAAGTATATTAGAGGGAGTCTGAGAGAAAGAATGACACCAAAGTTTGGTGCTTCTTTCTTTTGTTTGGTGTGCAAGGTAATTGCAACATGCAATCTTTAAGTGTGAAAGTTATTGGCCCACTAGTTAACTCAACCCAATTAAAGGGATAATTAGGGTCAGCTGTTTGAATACTTTGGTTAACAAATAGGCCTGATTTGGGCCAGCACTGCCCAATATAAATCTGACTAACTTTGGCCCTTACCATCAGAGTGTCAGCACACAGGTTCTAGAGGCACATCATGCCACAATCAAAAGAAATTCATGAAGACCTCTGGAAAAAAAAGTTGTTGATGCTTATCAGTCTGGAAAGGGTTACAAAGCCATTTCTAAGGCTCAGGGGCTCCACCAAACCAAACCACAGTGGCCATCCTGCTAAAATCTCTCTAAGAGCAAGGGGTAAAATCATCCAGGAAGTCACAAAGAACCATAGAACAACATCCAGGGATGTGCAGGCCTCTCTTGCCTCAGCTAAGGTCAGTGTCCACCATCAGAAAGACACTGGGCAAAAATTGGTTTCATGTCAGAGTAGAAAGGCAGAAACCACTGCACACTAAGAAGAACATGAATGCTCGTCTCAAGTTTGCCAAAAAGCACCTGGATGAACCTCAAGAGTTCTGGAACAATGTTCTATGGGCAGATAAGTCAAAAGTGAAACTTTTTGGCCAACATGGGCCCAGTTATGTCTGGCAAAAACCAAACACTGCATTTCACAGTAAGAACCAATGGTCAAACATGGTGGTGATAGTGTCATGATTTGGGGATGCTTTGCTGCATCAGGACCTGTACAACTTGCCATCATTGAAGGAACCGTGAATTCTGCTGTGTAACAGAGAATCCAACAGGAGAACGTTAGGCCATCCGTCCATGAGCTGAAGCGCAGCTGGGTCATGCAGCAAGACAATGATCCGAAACACACAAGCAAGTGTACATCAGAATGGTTGAAGAACAAGAAATTTTAAGTTTTGGAATGATCTAGTCAAAGTCCAGACCTAAACCCCACTGACATGTTGTGGCAGGACCGGAAAAGAGCAGTTTATGCTCAAAAACCCACAAATGTCACTGAGTAGAAGCAGTTCTGCATGAAGGATTCATAAGTGTATCTCCTCTCACTCACTTTCGAGCAGCAAAACAAGTAAATTCCAGGTCAGTCAGTTTGATTTTTCTTAAATACAGCAAAATGTGTCTCTTTCAGGGGTAGCAAAGCATAAACACAAGAAACGGAAAGAAGAAAAATGCAAGTGGCAAAGGGGGGGAATGAGAACAATGTTTACAAAATCGGTGCTGAAAGCCCCGACCCTGGAGAAAGAAGTGTGTCAAAAAAGACCTCTGATCAACACTAAAGCAAGGAAAGCTCACTGCCTTTGCTGTATTGGCTCTTGAGAAAGAAGTAAGCCACGTTAAACTGCATTTGCTGTCCATACAGCAGTAAATAAAGTTACATTTTAACAAAACGTAAATAAATAAATGCCTGTGATTTTGGATCGAAATTAAAAATAACTAAAAAAAAACATTGTATTGCTTTGCGGCTTTCCTAATCAGCTCAAATGCCATATACCTACACCTTATGTGACGGCAGTGAAAAGTGTCAAAAGGAGAATGGCAATTGTCAATATTGTGCTAAAATTAGTATGCGTTATTCAACCATGCAGCCAAAACCCAGCGAGCTCGGGAGACATCGTCCAGCTGGCAATGCTTTTAACACATATTGTTATTGGAAATATGCTGGACAGCCCAGCTGGAATGTATGTAGTAAAAGTGACTGACTTGACGGATCTTAAGACAGGATCTTGCAGCTGATGAAAGCTGGGACAAAATTGCACTCTTGTTTACACCTAGCAGAGAGCCACGTTTTCCTACACTTGCCAAGTTTGCCATTATGTTGCCTTTGTGCACATACAGTACTGCAGAATTAGAACAAGTTATTATGGAATTATGACTATCAAGACTGCTGTTAAAAAGAGCACCAGCTTCAGACCAACAAAGCAAATGATCCAGCCTGCAAACGTGTACATGTATGACTGTGGCAAAGTGCCCGCCCCCTATGTACTGTATGTAGTATATGAGTGCCGTTATTATTTATTGTATTATTATTGTTGCAGTGCCACCATTATGTTTTACTGTATTGTGGATTTTTAGAACCTCGTGAAGATGCGTGACTGTCGGCTACTGAGTATTTAATTAGCTGACAGTCACGCATCCTTATTAAACTCGTGCAGACTCTGGCCGAGAACAAGTTATTATGGAATTATGACTATCAAGACTGCTGTTAAAAAGAGCACCAGCTTGAGACCAAACAGCAAAGAGAAAACAAAAAGTAATGAAAGAAGGAAACTGAAAGTGGGATCAGTGAAGACTACTGCCCAGCCTGACCTGCTTATTAGATTTATATTTTGTATTCATAACTTGTTTTGTTTATTATTTAATTTTGTTCTGTGAGCAGTGTTGTTTTTGTTAAAATATTTTATTTCTTCGTGTTTAAATAAACAGCGCCACACACACACTGAGTTTACAAAACATTAGAACACCTGCTTTCCATGAAGGTGAAAGCAGCCTGCAGCGTTATCTGTGTTTCCGCAGTTCAACTTGCATTCTGGCCATAATGAATAGCACCTTGACACGAATGGGGTATGGCAGCCAACGACCTAAGTGGTGCAGTGGGCTAAGGAATGAAAACATGGACACTGGAGGATTGGAAAAACATTGCTGGTCTGATGAATCCCGGTTCCTGCTGTTTCACGCTGATGGGAGTAGGGTATGGAGAAAACCACATGAGTACATGCCATTGACACATGACAGTGAATTGTGAGCTTACTGCAGTGGCCTGCCCAGTCACCAGATCTCAATCCAACTGAGCAGAATGGGAGAGAGAGTTAAAGAAGGATTTTTAATTGCTATCTTTACTTGTTTATTTAATGAGTTGGAACAAGATATTCTTTTTTCATTCCCCATGCCACAAGGCTAGGATTGGAGTAGAGATCCACTACCAGCCAACTGGACACAACTGTGGGAAGCATTGGCGTCAACATGGACCAGCATCCCTGTGAAACACTTTCGACACCTTGTAGAGTCCATGCACCGACGAACTGAGGATATTCTGAGGGCAAAACTCAATATTAGGAAGGTGTATCAGAGTGTGTGTGTGTGTGTATAGAGGGAGACACACACACACAGTTTTAGTCTCAAAACAAAGAATTTTAGGAAACAATTGTTTCTATTATCAAAATATACAACACTCATGGTACTGTCACAATGCTCCTTCAGTCTGGAAGAATAAAGGTTCTTTCACCAAGAACAATTAGAAGAATTGCGAGGACTGTTAATAACAATACGAGATTGACTGCCAAAGATATTCAGAGTGAATTGTCTGCAAGTGGGACTGGGGTTTCCATTTCAACTACAGGGCGAGTACTGCATGGTGAAGGTCTCAATGGTCACAGGCCAAGGAAAAAGCCACCCTTAGGAAAACATCATAAGGACAACAGTTTAAGTTAGCAAAATGGCATCTAAATGATGGATGAGTTCTGGTCAAAGATTTTGTGGAGTGATGAAGAAACAAAACAAAAAATGACCCATTTGGTCCTGAAGAAAGTCAGTTGAGGCGTACAAAGAAAAGAACACCATACCTACTGTCAAGCATGGAAGTGGTAACATCCTTCTGTGGGGCTGTTTTACCTCTAATGGCATAGGTAATTTAGTTCCAATACATGGTAAAATGGATTACATACCATAACAAAAGATATTGGCCAATCGTCTGAAATCCTCCACTACAAAACTTGGTCTAAAGCGCAAGTGGGCGTTCCAACATAACAACAATCCAAAGCATACATCAAGATGTACTTCAGAATTGTCAAAGAAGAATAAAAATCAAGGTTCTGGAGTGATCTAGTCAAAATTCCCGATCTAGAACTGATTGAGAATCTTTTGTATGAGTTGAAGAAGGCTGTGCACAAGAGAAGTCCTTGGTATTTGAATGAACTGGAACAACATTGCGTTGAAGAATAATCTTTTTTTTTTGTGGACTGTAGGGGTCCTACAGTTCATGGACAAAAGTTCGATCACGTTTTTTTTTTTTTAAATTGGATAACAATCAACATATGGTGTTCTTATCCATATTCGTACTGTTGTATCTTTATTGCGTAAAAGAGGCTTCACCATGCAGAGGCTTAAAGCAGACTCTTTCTTTCCAAACGCAATGATAACATTTTAAAACAAGAATTGTGATTGTGCAAAGTGCATATTACAGATGAGAACTGCCTACGTTGTACTGGAAAAGTCACTTGTGAAATTATGTTTATATGCTGAAACCCTGAAAGCAGCTCCAGTTTGGGAACCCCCGTGCAAGCAGCTTCACTGCTTACTGGCATACAAACCAACAGGGGGTTTCCATGTTTCAATTTTATTAAGCAGAACTCTTAATATTACTCTCTCAGGAGTAAAACTAACTAGGTTTCACATTTCCTTCTAAAGCAACAGTAGACAGCAACCAATGTTCTAATCAAATACTGACAGATAATAATAAATATCTAAGAACACTTATTTAAATGCAATTATATAATGGATATTTTAAATAGTCCATCGTAAATGGTCAAAACAGGCACATGGGGGTGTGGATATTACAGCATACCACCATGCTCAGCTCTTCTTTTCAAAAACAGTCAAATCACTGGTAGATATTTATACGCCAATAGAATTTTGAAGAAAAAAAATAAAACAGCAGACATATTGGAATTTATCGCAATAAACATGACTGACGAGATTTATGTAATTGTTGTACTCTTGGGGAACTGAAGTGTACATGAGATATTCAATGAGTCTGAATTAGACACCAATGATTAACTAAACGGTAGTGAAAAAAAAAACAAAAGGTATTTAAATCAACTCAAAATTCGCATCTAGAATATTGTGTTCAGTTCTGGTCACCGCTACAAAAAGAATATTGCTGTTCTAGAAAGAGTGCAAAGAAGAGCAACCACAATTATTCAGAGCTTAAAAGGCATTTCATAGCAGACAGGCTAAAATAATTGAATCTATTCAGTCTTGAATAAAGAAGACTACGCGGCGACCTGATTCAAGCATTCAAAATTCTAAAAGGTATTGATAATGTCGACCCAAGGGACTTTTTGGACCTGAAAAAAGAAACAAGGACCAGGGGTCACAAATAGAGATTAGACAAAGGGGCACTCAACCAAAACAAGCAGGATGGGCCGAATGGCCTCCTCTCGTTTGTAAACTTTCTTATGTTCATTCTGCTCGCTCTCTGCTCCATGTCCCTGAACTACAGTGTTTTCCTATCCCAATTTGAATAGAGTAAATGGTTGTTTTGTTAAATTGATGTTTTATTGCTGGTGCCGGTGGTCTATGTCTGTTCTTATCTGCTATCTGCTGCCACCCTTCCCACCCCTGCACAGCTGTGATCTGTGATATAGAATATTTATAACAGCATCTCCATATGTCCTGCCGTACCTTTCTCTCCACATAAATGTGTCCAGGAACAATGGTATCATCTCTTCTGCTGTGCCCAGCATTGTTTTAAGTTGTTTCCTAACACAGGCCCAGTAGTTCTTCATGTTTTCCAGCTAGTTGATAAGTAACCGGGTATTCCATGAAATAACGTGTTTCTCGCCAATGTGAAGTGGTAGCACAAATCTGGTATGGATGCCGCTTGTATACCCCGGATAACAAAGGGCAATTATATAAAAAAAAAAAAAAACACACACACACACTGTCACCTGATATTGTTGGAGTCTTGTGAAGAAGGGTCAGAATGATTTAAAGGCAGACTCATTTGTGCTGTGTCATGACGAAAATGGGCATAAACACTTAATGTCATGAACTAACCAAAAATTACAAGTATAACAAATGAAAGAAACTGCACTGTCAATGGCAATGTTCAATTCCATTTCACCTCATGACTTGCAATGCACCCGGGGACGTGGTGATATTACATCTAAAAAGAAAGAGGTAATGTAGGTACATACAAATGTGAATAACTGATTAAAAAATTATTTCAGGACGTTTGTGCATGTAAGCAAATTAGCTATTACTATATTGCACGAATTACACACTTGACAATAACTAGTAAACACTGCATTAAAAGGCAAATATATGCAGTATTATCCGTAATCCTTGAGCACAACTGAATGCTAGTTTTCATGTACAGTATGATGTTGTAATCAGATACTATTGAATGTTAGTTTGTTATAATTATGTACAATAATTACATGTAAGAATTGAATGTAAGAACGCAAAAGCATTAGTCACACACGCTGTGGTACACTTGACAACCATCTAGTTGCAGTGTGAGCTCAGACTGAGTGGAGCCAAGCTCTGTAGGATTTTGATCAATCAGAATTTTGAGATGGATGCCTTAACTTCTATAGGTTGCCTGCTACAGGGTCTATGGGTGGAGCTAGGGCTATTTAACCCAGGAAATGTGAATGAAATGTTGTGCTGAGCTCATTGCCTGGAGTCAGTCCCAGGGATCCTTTGGATTCCTGTATTGAAGATTGTTATTTTTTGTGCCTTTTAGGGATGAAACGATAGTAGATTTCCACGATACGAACAATTGAGAGTTCACTCTTTTTTATGATACAAATATTATCACTATAGTAGCTGTTATTTTTCAATTATTTTTTTCTTTTTATTCATAAAAAAGTAACAAGTTATGTCTCTTCTTTTCTGTGGGATGTGGTCTGCAGCAAAAGGAAGCTACAGACTTTAAAAAAGAGCAAGATTTTAGCAAGAATGAAAAAACTTACAAGCACACAGGTGGAAGAAAATAATCTTAATGAAATTATCCTTATAGTACCATCATTAATAGTTTTCCTTCTGCTTTATTTACACCTTTTGTTTAAATCTACTTAGAAACAGTACATAATTACAAAATATGAAGCATCTGTATTTCTTTCAATACATTTAAAGTACTTGCTTTACACACATACTGCTAACTATTCTCAATTCTTTTTCAAATAGTCTGCAAAATAAATACATTATTTTGTATTACACAACCTGTAAGTAGGGAATACAGCAGTATGGGCATGATGTTCTTTATGCATATTCCTTTGTCGTTATTTCACTTGTAATTTAAGAAAACACATTTCAATACCATTATCAACTTTACCCGAGGCAGCCTGATTTTTTTGGTGGCATAATAGCCTATAAGTTATAACCTGTACATTTTTATTTAAACGAACGTATTGAAATTTTTTTTTTTTTTTTTTTTTTTTTTTTTTTTTTTTTTTAAGTACGGAAGGGTCTTTTTGAAGTTGTTCCTGCTTTCGTTGTTGTTTTGCCACATTCTGCGGATTGAATGTACATCCTATGGTACTGCATTTCCCCACTATATATTTTTTTAAAGTGAAAGTACACACTAGGGCTGTCAGTTAAGCCACAAAATAGAAACCGGTTAATTGGGTACACAAATTTTAATCGTTCTAGTAAATATCGATGATTGCACCATACATTTTCGGTGCATTCCTCTCCCCTTGATGTTATTATTTAATATCATTGCAGTTAATTAAAAGCTTGTGCATGATAACTGAATGCGAGAGGTAATTACGCCTTGGTAGTGTCAAGAGAAAACAAACAAACAAAAAACCACAGCATTCGCAACAAGCCTAGCAAGTTTAACATATTACAGGAGTGTTACTAAAATATTAAGTCCAAACAGATTACAGTACTTGGAATGTAATCTATATAAACTAGACACAAGTTTACGATTGTTTTTTTTTTTTAATTTATTGACAGCTCTAGCATCAGACATTGCATCTTGTTAATACTGTAACGTTTAGGGTTCTAGGATAAAATGAGAGAGGCAGACAGCTCTTGCAGTTCTCGAATGGCCAGTTTTATTGACCATTAACCAACATAAAAAACTCAAGGAGAGCGTAACAGCTTCTCACACGCACACTTCGAACATTCTCTCCTCTCCCAGCTCCCGCGTTCCCTTATATGGAGCCCTGATTTGGCGCCAACTCTGCCTCTAACCTATGGAAACTCCCAATTACCAACAAACCAATAGGAGAGCCCGCACACACACACACACACACACACTCCTCTTGCACACAGACAGTACAGGCAAGCACATGTCCCCCCCAGTACAACAACATGACAGTGCAGTAACACAGCTGACTATTTACAGCACAGACCCAGGATCGCTACAATACTGTACCATCTAACCTTCACTATCTCGGAAATCCCGGCCTAAAACATAATAATAATAATAATAATAATAATAATAATAATAATAATAATAATAATAATAATAATAAATTGATTTACTTATCACAACATGCATACCCGCTAGCTGGTCCTTACTCCAAAATTGTGTTTAACATCAATGATCCTTTATTTATTTATTTATTTATTTTTAACGTTATTGAATATTGTTAAATATTAATTATATAACAGTTCATTTTGAAGCTCCAAAGCAGTGCAAACTATATAGTTTTTTTTTTTTTTTTTTTTTTTTTTTTGTACAGCGAATATAGTCCCCGCCACACCGGGAACACCGCACCGAGGAAATGGCTTTGCGGTGATGTCAGACCAGAAGAAGGAGTTCAACACAGACGGGTACAGTGCAGTGGCGCAGGTGCCGTTTTATTTAAAGAATGCACAAATAAATAAAATATTTAAACAAAAATAAACACTTGCTCACAGAGCGAAAATAAAAGATTTAAACAAAAATAAATCACAAACACAATAACAACAAATATGATCCAGGTCAGGCTGGGCAATCGCCTTCACTTATCCTAGATAGTTTTAAATTTATTTTCTCTTCACTCGCTCGCTCTCCTCCGTACAGCCACCCAGAGTGCAGAGAGCTGCAGGTATTTATGCAGGTGACCATCTCCCGATTAGCAACAAATTAATCACTTCATTAATTCGGGAGGTGGCCACCTTCTGTACGGGTTTTATAATGTGGATGGGGCTTCCCATCCATGCTACAAAACAATAACAAACTAAGCTGTCATACAATAAATAATAAACAAAGAAAAAACACATGGTGGTTCGCCATCATCTATAAACAAAAGTAAATAATAAATAAACACAAAACAAAACACAGTACAGGGGCAGAGCGGAAGCCCCATTCTAAAATAAATACTGTACAGGGCTGCTCGCCCTGTTAAGTACCCCACCCCCACCCCCTTGGCCCCAACGGCCACCTCCCCCCTCAGTCTCAATGTCCCGGAACAGGGGTCTGGAGTAATCCATGGGGGTGGCCATGGTGGGTCCTCCTCCCCCCATGTCTTCCTGGAAGGTAGCTCCCTTTTCAGGGGCTCCAGCCAAACCCCTTTGTGGGGCTCCGGCCACCGTACATCCTGCCGCGAAAGTGCGGCTGGGGGAGCTGGTCTCCTGACCTCCCCCCCCCCCCTTCTTTGTAGCCGGCTGCCCCCCCATGCGGAGCGACAGGCAGCCCTAGGCCATGCAGAGCGGCAGGCAGCCTTGGGTGACGCGGAACGACAGGTATCCTTGGGTGATGCGAGGGACCCTTGGGAGGCGACAGCGGGAGGAGAGCCAGGCCTAGCTGTGGTGCGGGGTTTGGCCCTCTTCGCAGCCAATGTGGCCGGGCGTTTTTCCCCCGTGCTCCCCTCAGCAACCTATGCAGGGGCTGCAGCTCCTGCTTCTCTCCCTCTAGCAGGGTTGAAAACAGAGGATCTTCCCCTTCTGGCAGCGAAGGCGGCCGGGGCTCCTCCCCTTCTGGCAGCGAAGGCGGCCGGGGCTCCTCCCCTTCTGGCAGCGAAGGCGGCCGGGGCTCCTCCCCTTCTGGCTGCAGTGGGGAAAACAGCAGGCATACTCCCTCCGCTGGTGGAGGTGGGAGCGGCACGTAGTCCTCCCACGGTGGTGGAGGTGCCACCAGCAGGTACTCTCCCTCTGCTGGTGGAGGTGGGAGCGACAGGGGCTATTGTATGCGTTCCCTCCGCTACTATTACTAACCCTGACACTAGAGAGGATCAGGGTGGAGATAGCACAGGTTTTGCTGGTTGCACCTAGATGGCCGAGACACCCCTGGTTTTCTCTCCTCTCCGACATGTTGTCTGGTTAGCTATGGCAGCTCCCACTGCGCAAGGACCTCCTGAGCTAAGCGGAGGGGATATTATGGCACCCAAACCCAGCCCAGCTCCAACTCTGGGTCTGGCCGTTGAACGGAGCAGTCTATTGAGATGAGGTTTGCCAGATGCGGTAGTAGAAACACTACAGTCTGCTAGGGCGCTGAGCACTAGAGCCCAGTACTCATATAAATGGAAAGTTTTCCAAGACTGGTGCCTTGCTGAAGGTCACGATCCTGTGACTTGCCCGATTGAGACGATATTAACCTTCTTACAACACTTGTTAGACGCTGGAAAATCAGCGTCCACTTTGAAGGTATACCTGGCAGCAATATCAGTGTGCCATGACAAAATTGACTCTGTGTCCCCTGGGGCACATTTCCTGGCAGTGCAATTTCTTAAAAGGGGCTTAGAGGCTTCGTCCTCCCATGAAAAGTATGGTCTCCAAGTGGGATCTAGAACTGGTACTGCGGGTCCTTATGGGTCCCCCATTTGAGCCCACAGCGTAAGCTGAACTGCGCCCTGTTTCATTAAAGTGGCATTTTTAATAGCCATTACGAGTAAGTGAGCTTCATGCGCTGTCCATCGATGTCACATGTATGGCTTTCACTGGAAGTGACTTGCAGGTAACATTAAGAACAAATCCATCCTTTTTGCCAAAGGTGATCCTCATTCCATATTAACCTATCAGTGGTTTTGGAAACTTTCCGACCTCCCCTGCACAAGTCAGAGGAGGACCGTAGACAACATACTCTATGCCCAGTTCGGACTCTGTGCTGTTATTTGGATAGGACGGCGTCCTGGAGACAATCCAACCAGCTTTTTATCTGCTACCGCTCCTGCTCTAGAGGTCAGGCCCTATCGAAGCAACGTCTAGCGCACTGGGTGACAGAAGCGATACACTTGGCGTATGAACAGATGGACTCCCCGTTACCCAGGGACATTACAGCCCATTCTACCAGGGGCCAGGCAACTTCGTGGGCTTTCCTTCGTGGCGCCTCCTTAGATGAGTTATGGAATGCTGCTACATGGACAGGTTGTTCAGGGGCAGAGGGAGCTGGTTTAAAAAAGTCACTGATCTTACTTTTTAACTTGTAACAGCTTTCTCACTCTGACTGCCAGGCTTGGGTAGGGTTAAATCTGCTTTCTGATCGCTTGTCACTTGTTTCCAAAGCAGTGACAGTGTCCACAAGTTGATGAATTCCACGAAGATCGCTGCAGTACAGGTACACTACAATACACTGTGTTTTAAAAATAGCCTACTGTAATAAAGTGCGCATATATCCACTCAACAGGCTGCATGGATTACAGAAACATGGTTTACTAACACAAAAATAACTGAGATCTCTTCTTGCAAATATACTCCTCCACAATACAAACTGTGCATTTAAAACTAGATCTTTAAATGAAATATTATGCTTAAAAAAATGCGCTTAAGCATTATATGGGTAAACAAAATAATTACGACAAAATCCAGTAGACAAAAGTAACTAATACATAAACACATTTGCTTTACTTTCATGTGAAACTCAGCCTGCCAGTATAGGTAACTGTCTTTTAAATAGTGTGGGTGTGGGAATGGAAGGTTGGCAGGGATGGGGTTAAATCTGTCCCTGCCAGCAATTAAGGTGTGGCCATTCCACAATTAGGTAATTGATGCTAATTCGGGAGTTGCTGAATATAAAAGCAAGGAGAAACCCTTTGGTTTGAGAGCCTCAGCCTGAGTCATGTAAGTTTTGTGTTTGACTCTGTTTTGGCCCTTGTGCTGTATTGGTTTGTTTATTGTTGTTTTGTCCTCCTGTGGGATCAATAAACCTGCACTTAAACATTTAATTAAACTGGTGGCGACTACTGATCATTAGCTGCAGCTGTAGTAGGAAGCAAAAGTTTGACTAGAACTGGCACCCCACAAATTACATGACTGGCAAAAGATAAAAGTAGAACCAAGTCAAAACATGTCTACAGTACTCGACTACTTAGTTCTAGAATTTCTCTTTTGAAATTATGTATACGTAAAATATTAACTTTAAAATTATTTTTTGTAGAGTAATAGTATTGATCAAACACATGTAATGTGACACAACAATGCATGTGGGTTACATAATGCAATTCCACCCCAGAGCTACTTCAGGCATGGCCCTTCCTTTTATTGCTGCACACAGACAATGCAGTTCAAAAACAGGCCTTGTGCACACCCAAGCCTGGGTTTACATTAATTTTGTTAGCTTTCTTTCACTGCAGCGGCAGCCCAATCATATGCTACTCCTTCAGAACAGAAGCGATTTCCAGATAAAATCCACTTGCCAAAGAACTGAGTTACAAGGAGCTTGGGTATCTTCAATACACTGTACAGCTTCAAATGTAGGTTTTACATACTGTACTACATATTTAGAAAGGTGGTTTCCTTGTTCACCAGTGCCAATAACAATACCTCCATAGGAGATTATCAGTACATAATACACAAAAACACCATGTAAAATTCTATAGTATGTCTTAATAGAGCTTCAGAGGTCGCATTAACAATTATGGGATGAAAAAATATTTTGTCTTGCATTCACAGGACGTACAGAATGGGAAATAGACATGCATATTCGTGGCAATCTATTACACTGCCGCAAAATGACCATAAAATACTTTGCTTAAAAAAACTGTTCTGAAATATAACAACCTTGATTAAGGTACATTCCAGTCCTGTAGGTGGCAGCAGTAAGCCTCATATTTGGCTTATGCAGCAATATTAAGGATATTTACTTTGACGTTTCTGGCACCAGACCAGTGCCTGTGACAATATGGCGAAGCAGTTGTCAGTTGGAAGTTTTTTTGCTAAGCAGTCAGCATCTTCGGACTGTACAAGTACGGTAGTCTCCACGGAACACCTCCTAAGGAAACACACTTTGGGTTAAACACATTGTAAATGCTCTGGCTAAAGGAACTTCACTTAAAATAACACCTTCTTGACACCTATAGAGATTCATTCACAACTGATACAGTATTGGCAGCATTTTGTAACCTGATAACTCATTATCATCAAACTTAAATTCAAATGGTTTATTCAGTCTTTTCAAAAGCAACTCATGAGAGGTGTCTTGAGGCATGCTGATTGGTGTATTAATTATTGCCAGAACTTCTGTCATATCATTGACTCATTTTGTAGTTTGATTTCCATGAGTGCACCTCATTGCTACAATATGGCATGCAAACAACATGACAAAATGCGCTGCCGTTTCTCTTGCTACAAAAAGTTGGAAATTGTTCAAGCTCTTGAAAAGAAAAACCTGAAATCAGACACAACTCGTCAAACAATTTTGAGGTTTCCCGTTCTGGCGCGTTGCTTCACCATTCTGTCAAATAACGTGCATGTCGTATATATTGCTGACAGTTTGACAGTTTATTAACATTAGGTTTCTCTGTTACTTTATTATTACAGTTTATTAACACACATTCAGTTCATTTCATATGTCGATGCACATGCATCAAGACAAGTAACAGATTTATTTATTGATTCATATTGTGTCTGGTGGTCAACTCTTTGCTTGCTTCCAGAGGGGGGTTCTGGAGACTGTACTGTTCTAGTGACCAAAGCAGTAGTAATGCAGAAAAATGCAAACAAAAAATATGTTCTTACAATTCTGAATGGGAGAGGAAGTACCTGTAGCTTGTTTACAGCGATGGCAAGATGTACTATAATGTGTAGACACGGCAATGCTGTTACTGTTATTAGAAGCAGAAAAAGATAAACATACACATAGATGAAGGCAACAAACACTGCTTAGAATCCTATCTTTTCATGGGAACGATCTACTGTTAGTATATACTAGCATAAAGAAAAGTGTGTGTGTGTTCATATGCATAACTATACGCAGACAGAGATTGTTTAAACTATGATATCGCATAGAGCTTAGACCAGAGGTTCCCAAAGTGCGGCCCCCCAAAGCCAACCCTCAACCCCCCACCCCCTTTCTGACCATTTACTTTATTATTACATTTTCTGAAAATTTTCGTAAAAAATTGCACATGTAATTTAGTGGAAATTAATAATACACAGCAATCAAAGTTCATAAAAATTCCCTAGCATACATTTTTTACATGTTTTGGATCAAATCTGGACCCTCTCAAGCCAATTTTATTAATTAAGTTGTTACGGTCATATGTGCACTGTCCCTGTAAAAAAAAAGAACAATGGTGCCTATAGTGCACAGTAGATTTGCCATGCCGAAGGAAAAAAAAACGAACCCTCCTAAAAAAAGAAAAGGCGCTTCTACTTTTCTTAAATGATTATTTTGTCGTCTCCTATCACTTTCCACGGGGGAAGATGCTGAAAGACTGATATCAAGACGTGAAGGTACCATCCAAATATCGTTAGATTACTTTATACAGCTGAAGTAGCTAGCTAGCTTCTCTAATGTTAACAGAGCAACTGCAAGAAACATTACGGTTCAGGATACAGGCATTTTTCTGTTGTAGATTTAATTTTTTTTTTTTTTAAGAGCAAAACTGTATTCAGCTTCAACTACATTGGGAAAATGCTCTTTGTACAGTATTGTAGTTTTGGTGTTCATCTTGGATCTCTTGTTAGGGAAAGTACTACAGTAGGAACAGTACCGGCTACAGTTTAAAATTGTTACTGTTACATTTCTTTGGTTTGTACAGCGTTTCTGAATAAGACTAGAGTTAGACTGCAGTACAGTAGCTAGTAGGATGTTACGTAGCAATCGTATGTAATGGCAGATCATTTATAAATAATTAATGCTGCACTTTAAATAGAAAGGTGTGATTATTTCATTGATTTCAGAAAGAAAAAATAATTAAACATCAAGGTAAAATACAGTAACGTCTGTTTTATTTCTGCACATTTACTATGGAAATAACTCTAAATGTCCACACCATGGGGCAATTTACATAATTTGTTTAATTCGAATTTTGCACATCTCAAACTATTTGTATGGTCCGCAGAGGTCTGAATTAAGTGGAGTTCACTGTACATACATTCAGCTCTTAGTAAAGTGGCTAATTGTACAAATCAAGATGCAGTCTGCCTCACTACTGAAGAATAACCCACAAGAGAGTTTAACTGGTATAGTTTGAAGGTTACCTATTTCGGTATTATCTTCTTTAATTGTCGTGACCAGGACAATGTAAGATGTGACAGCATGATATTTGTGCTCAAACCTAAGCCTGTTGTGGCACCAAGACACAGGATAAAATACAAATAAATTTCAAAGCTTCTGGTGTTGCAGTGGTAGTAATATACATTCCTAATTTATACAAAAATGTATAGGAAATAAAAAAGGTATGATTTGGGACATATTTCGGTTTCATGAGTGGTATATTTTCTTGTGCGACCCCCCATCCCATGCAACCTCCGGAAATTGGCCCTCCATCACCAAAACTTTGCGAACCCCTGGTTTAGACGTTCATAAAAATGTAGCAAAATGCACATCGCTGGAGTTTTTTAGCCTTTGCATTAACAACTGATCATTTAATATCTGATAGGACGCAAAATTTTGGGCATGTGCGTTTCAGGAGCACATGAACAGAAAAGCTAACACGACCTCTGGAACTTAAGGGCCTCATTAATACCCCCTGCTGTGGCTAGTAACAGCAGCACACCTGCTCTACCATACTAAACAGGAACTGTGGGGAGGGGGGCCTGCGCCCACACAATTGAAAGTACCTTGTGGAAATGCAATAAACCAAGGTCTGTTTTCTGAAACTATGAGAGGAAGATTCCAGGATAGGGCAGTATTAAACTGAACATGGGTGTATTTTAAGAGGATTCTGAATAGGGAATGAAATCACAAAATGTAACGGACAGACTGGCCACTTCTGAGAACCTGCAGCTTCCTTTCTCCCAATGATCGAAATCACAACAGGAAGGCTAAATCTTTTTTTAGGTTTCTGTGCCAAATTATAATTATTAGACAACTTACTGGAGGGATGGTGCAATTACATAATTAACACACAGAATTATTTGTATTACTATTCTCCTTTCTAAAACATATTTATCAAATTGTACCCCTGTCTTTTTTCTACCTAATTTGAATGTTGTGTCAATGCTGCAGGTGAGCAAGGTTAGCTGGTCATTATTAAATCCAAAATTAAAACTGCTGCAAGGCCTGCCGTTTTCACGGCACCTTTTGAGTTATAGTTTGGGGTATTGTGTTTTATTTTGCACTTTTTGTACGGTTTTCTGTATTATCCTCTGTGCGTTACCATCGCTGGTAACGTCACATGACCGCCTTTATTTTACTTTCACTTTGTTTTTTTGTTAATAAATCCTGCGCGCCTGTGCCGGCGTTTCAACACCACCTCTGTCTCTCTGTATGCTTGAACAGCGGCTACCCACGCGTGTGACCCGAGGAAGACCCTGTCACATATGGTGTCGGAAGTGGATTCCGCTGCATCCTGCCGAAGCAAGGCTAGATGGCTACAGAGAGACAGGAGGAGCAAACCCCTGAAATTTTTTGGGGGGGACAAGGGCAGACCGCAGGTAACCCTGAGGGGCTGCTGAAGGAGAGGGATGGAGCCGCTGTCCTTAAAGGCACTGTGAAGGAGCCGAGACATCCCGCCCGAACGCCAGAGAGGCCGAGGAGGGTCCGTCCCCGAGAGCTGCAGAAGGAGGAGTTCCGGTCCTGGAAGCTGGCGAGGGAGGAGGAGAGAATGCCTGCCCGGACGCCAGCGGGAGGAACTGCCTGCCGAGCGTCAGCGAAGGAGGACCTGTCGTTTGTGGGGGATCGTCACAGAAGGAGGCGGGTCAATCCTCTGGAGAGGAGCCCCGTGAAGGGACACTGGGTTTAGGGGGTAATAATTGTGGGTGTATTGTTGTTAATTATTGGTATGTGGATAGTGGTTGTATGTGTGTGCATGTTTATTGTTTAGCGATGCTAACGTTGGAGCCTGGTGTCTGGTATGATGGTATGGAGGTTGCGCCTGGCTCTAATGTTCCCTCCCACCCACCCTTGTGTTTTTTTTGTTTTGTCGAATGGACCCCTATGGGTTCCATTCTGAGCGGGAGGATATGTGGCAAAGCGTAAGCCTTGCACAGTGAAATATGTAGTTTATTGTATGTTTTTGTGTTAATTGTTACAATTGATTTAATTGTTTAGCTGCTGCAAGGCCTGCCGTTTTCACGGCACCTTTTGAGTTATAGTTTAGGGTATTGTGTTTTATTTTGCACTTTTTGTACGGTTTTCTGTATCTGTCCTCTGTGCGTTACCATCGCTGGTAACGTCACATGACCGCCTTTATTTTACTTTCACTTTGTTTGTTGTTAATAAATCCTGCGCGCCTGTGCCGGCGTTTCAACACCACCTCTGTCTCTCTGTATGCTTGAACAGCGGCTACCCACACGTGTGACCCGAGGAAGACCCTGTCACACTAATATATATTATATTACCCTATATATTAAATCTAATGAACTACAGACCACTGAATACTTTACACTACTTTTAAAAACCCAATACATATTTAATAAAATTATACACGATAGATTGTAATATTAAATGTGCCCAGAAGCTCAGAAAAATTGGGTATTGGGAAATAAAAAAAATTAAAGAACTAAAGCCACTGTGGCAGTACACCAGCAGATTGGTAGATATTAAGCCCACACAAATAAAACTAATGTGCTGTTTTTAGCACAAAGTAACAATACACTACAGCCAAAAATTCTGGTCGATGCAAGAGGAATTACTGGTTCAGAGAAACACTGATGGCTCTCCCTTCACAGCTACTGTTAAAAGCTACAGCTATATCCCATTAATATTGTGTTAAAAGACTACAGGTGCCCTATACCAGTTGACAACTATCTGACAATAACCACAGTTTCACTTGAAAGAAAAACTACTAAAGGCAAAATTACACTTGAAGTGGTAGAAAAAAGGACGACCAGTAGGAGGTGCAATCTGCAACCAATATCCTTATCGAACATCGGACATATTTATCGATAATGCATTGAGAACACTTTAGTAATCAAAAGCACAATCTGTAACTGAAAACATGCATAGCGCACATTATTATACAAATTACTGCTGTATATACACATTAAGAAAGCTGTATTGTTAAAATGTAAAGAGACATCTCAATCAATTCTCAACACAAAACGGAAGAGCTTGAGGACGTCAAGGCTCCAAATAGGGCTTCAAATCGATTATTAAACAGGAGCGATTAATCGATTAGAATTTTCATCACAATGAATAAGCAGTTCAGCTGTGTGAGTTTGTAACTGAAGACACACATGCTGCGTGCTCATATTCATCGGCTGAAATCTGTGCTGCTGGTTGAATCTATATCTAAATAGGTCAGTGGACTTCAGTTAATCTGATAGTAATATTCGTTGTTTGCTGAGATAACTACATGTGCACTTAATTGTAAATTAAGTTTTCTTAACTGTGCTGGGCTGTCTTGAATTGTGAGTTTGATTATAATATTGTGTTAAGTATACAGCTCTAGGCCTACAGGATAGTATAACTTGGTAGTGTCTTAGAACGCCAGCCATTCTAAGCACAGCCAGTCAAAAGGCCACATGTCCAAGGGCAGTCTGAGCTTTGGCAGTCAGAGCGAGGATCTTTCCCCAAACCTCTCCAAAAGGCTACCAGAGGCCTACTCTGACACCAAACGTCTGAGCCCCTGGACAAAGCATGCTCATTCTTGGAGATCCCAAAAGGAAGGACTTTGAACTCGAATTGGTGGTTTTTGATGGAGAATCAGAGATAGTCTGTGAAGATAACGGGATCTCTTCCATGGCATGGGAATGCAGCATATTAGAAATTTCTCATGAACACTGGCAAGGACTTGCTTCAGATACTGCTACTAACTCCCTCTCCCCCTGTACTGCCTGCTACAAACTGTAAATTCTCCTTAATTGCTGTTCTCCAACTAACAAATCTCTGCTTCTCAACAAACTTATAACTGATGCTAACCTTGATCTTCTCTGTTTAGTAGAAACCTGGCACTCTGAATGATAAGCACTCATTAAATCTAGAAATTCAGAAATCAAAATCACACGCTTTTCCTCCATTGTACTTTTTTTTTCTTCCCCTCAAAGGAGCCTCCTACTTTCCCCGCCCCCAACTGGTTGCTGGTAGTTTACGTTGCTGGTAATTGTTTTTTTTTTACCTTGACTCCACACAATTTGAACCTCCCAGGCTCGGTCAAGAGAAAGAACCAGATCTCTTTCCCAGAGATCCTTTTAATAATCTTAATGGCGCTAATTGCGCGCTCGTCCTCCATAAAATCCACCTCATATCCAAGTCAGGTTGTCCAAATTTCTCCTGCGTATGCTTGGGTAAGAACTAGGCAATACTAGGCAATGTGGGGAAGCTATAAAAAAGGCTAACAAGATGCTCGGATACATTGTGAAAAGTGTTGAATTTAAATCAAGGGAAGTAATGTTAAAACTGTACAATGCACTAGTAAGACCTCATCTTGAATATTGTGTGCAGTTCTGGTCACCTCGCTATAAAAAAGATATTGCTGCTCTAGAAAGAGTGCAAAGAAGAGCGACCAGAATTATTCCGGGCTTAAAAGGCATGTCATATGCAGACAGGCTAAAAGAATTGAATCTGTTCAGTCTTGAACAAAGAAGACTACGTGGCGACCTAATTCAAGCATTCAAAATTCTAAAAGGTATTGACAGTGTCGACGCAAGGGACTTTTTCAGCCTGAAAAAAGAAACAAGGACCAGGGGTCACAAATGGAGTTTAGAAAAAGGGGCATTCAGAACAGAAAATAGGAGACACTTTTTTACACAGAGAATTGTGAGGGTCTGGAATCAACTCCCCAGTAATGTTGTTGAAGCTGACACCCTGGGATCCTTCAAGAAGCTGCTTGATGAGATTTTGGGATCAATAAGCTACTAACAACCAAACGAGCAAGATGGGCCGAATGGCCTCCTCTCGTTTGTAAACTTTCTTATGTTCTTATGTTCTTAACTACATGTGTTGCGCTTTTGTTATTTTTGAAAAAAAAGTATAGCGCTAGTTCCTTTTTTCTCCTCTTCTCTTTCGTCTCTTTTTGCCTCTATGCCTTCCATCTGTTCTAATAGTGGTTCCCCACTTTCCCCTTCATCTAACACAAATTTATGTTTAATGTGTGTACACATGTCAGTTACTCCTACTCTCAAGGAAGTTCTTTCCCTTTGGTGCTTCACTGTTCCAATAAGGGCAGTTCTACACCCTCTACCTCTAAAAGAGCAGGGAGCCCCAGAGAATAGCGGGGTCCGGGGTTTTCTCCTCCCAGGAAAAGAACGAGAAAATCAACTCATTCCCGCAGCAGCCGAAAGAGATGTATCAGCAAAACCAGCTACCTCCATTACAGAAGCTACAGCAGCCAAGGCTCAGCCATCCCCTTCGCAGTTACCTATGCCTAAAGATATTTTCCTTTAATGGATAAAAGAATATGAGCACTCTAAACAAGGTCAACTTTTACAGCCTGTAACTCATACAACATCTGATACCGCCGCACCTGGAAGTTCACAGCAGCGATACTTTCTAGATGCCCCCACCCTAGGAAAGGGTGACATCTGAGTATACAGGCAGCCCCTCTCCTATATACACTGATGCAGATGCCATACTGAGAAGGATTTCATCCTCTCTCAAAGTACAAACCCAGACCTGTGCAGATCAGGATGACTTCCTTAACATCTTGGATGCAAGGGATAGAAAAGCCTTTGAAGGGTTCCCCTTCCATGAGGCGGTATGGAGGCCTGTTGAGGCTATTTGGCAAAAACCTGCTTCTTCTGCACCATGTACGCCGAGAGTAGATAAATTCTACAGGGTACCAGTGGATCATAAAAACCACCTTTTCAAACAACCTAAAGTTGGTGAACTGTCATACAACAACTGCAGGTATGTCTTCTAGATCTGTTTCTTTCATTGGGTCTGATAAAAAAAAAAAAAAAAGATAATTTCTTGAAAAAAGATTACTCTGCCTCCACATGCAGCATGTGGATCAATAATGATCAGATCCACGCAGCTAAATACCAGCATATGCTGTGGAACCAGCTCTCTACAATTTTACAATCGCCTACACTGAAAATCTGGAGGCTGCCATGCAGCTAGAAGAGGGAAAGAAACAGCTGGGAAAGAATTACATCAGACCCCAGGGTCCTGGGGCTTATTCAACAGGGTTTAAGGATTACTTTCCAGGTTTTACCACCATCAACAGGTACCATTCAGGTGGTTTTAGACTGGTCAAGTCCAAGGGGTATCTGCCTGCAGGAGGAAATTTCTAATATGCTGCATTCCCATGCCATGGAAGAGGTCCTTATCTTCACAGACTATCTCTGATTCTCCATCAAAAACCACCAATTCGAGTTCAAAGTCCTTCCTTTTGGGATCTCCACAGCCCCCAGGGTCTTTACCAAGGTAAAGGCGGTGGTAACTGCACATTTTCAGGACATGGGCATCCATGTCTATCCATATATAGATGATTGGTTGGTAAGAGGTCCTTCCAGAGAGAAGGCTTTGGAACACAGGGACAAGGTACTCTGCCTTTTTCAGGACTTAATGGTCAACGAAGAAAAGTCATCTCTCATCCCCAACATAGTTTCTAATCTTCCTGGGAGCACAGTTCAATACAATACCAGGAAGAGTTTACCTCACAGAAGAGTTGCCACAATCCGACACATGGCAAAACCACTCAAAGTAGGAACCAGAATAACAGCTTGTTCCTATCAGCAGTTTCTGGGGCACACAGCAGCATCAGCCTTCCTTGTAAGAGATGCGGCGTTACATATGACACGCACTCAAACTTTCTCATACTAGTAGCCCCTTTACTGGCCCAAGAGGTACTGGTTCTCTGAGATTCTACAGCTAACCAAGACAAGACCCATCCGCTTTCCACAGAACCCCAGGGGGAAACTACTTCACCACAATCCAGCACTTTTTCAACTTGCTGTTTGGAGACTGAACAACAATTGAAGGATAAGTGGCTATCAGAGCAAGTGGTAAATATTTTGCTCACTTCAAGGAAGCCTTCCACCTTTCAAGTCCACTCAGATAAATGAAGGGAGTTTGTCTCCTGGTGCAAATCAAAATCCTTGCACCATTCAAACATACCCCTCGAAGGGAAGACCTAAGAGTTTAACAAGCTCTTGTGTCCTCCATTTGAGCCCATGGCAACTTGTGACATGAAATACCGGACATGGAAAACAACATTCCTGATGGCAGTGACATCTGCAATGCCACCACTTGAGCATCGTTTGATACTTTCAAACACTATAACTGCAATGTATCTTGCTCTCAACCTAACTGTGCTCATTCAGTTTCATTTGTGGTCTAACCTACCACCCTTCAGTCTACATACTTTGGTATAGTTCACTTTGTGTGGAGTTCATCAGACAGGGTAAGAATACAAAGATTACATGGAATATGGTTTCTTCATTGGTTGATGAGCTCCACACACCTATATCCCACCCTCCTGTTCTCCCTCTTTTTCATTTTTATTTTTGGTTGTTTACTTCATTGAAATTTGGACAACCTGACGTGGACATGAGGTAGGATTTTATGGAGGAGGAGCATGCAATTAGCACGAATAAGGATTATAAAAGCAATTTCTGGGAAAGAGATCTGGTTCTTTCTCCTGATCCAAGTAACATGGAGACTGGGAAGTTTACGTTGTGTGGAGTTCATCATCCAATGAAGAAACCATATTACAGGTAATCCTCGTATTATCTCCTGTGCGCTGCTCTGAGGTGCCACTTGAGTGCCGTTTCCCTCTGCTGCTGCACGTGACTGCTTTCATTGAAAACAATTGCTTTTACCATGCGGCAGTGCGCGCCGTGTCCGGTGTGAATGGCCCTTTACTCAGATTATCGACACAGTTGTCCCGCTTACAACCAAGCAGTGAAGAAACACTGCAACTGTCCATGGTATACCATCGAACTTCGATTGCTTAAGTCTGCCTGCGGCAAGTCTGAGTGCAAATGGAGGTCGTCTGAACTAACAGTTCACAGAGATATCTGGTCCAATAACCTCTGTAACTACAGGCGTGCGCTCGCTGCTGCCAGGGTGAAGTACTTCTCAGATATCATATCTATGGGACAGAGTAAACCAAATATTCTCTTCAAAACCACTGATTAAATCCTGCATCCAGCCACTGATAAATCCACCTCCCATTCATCCTCCTCCCTTACCTGCCATGATTTCTTTCGGAAAATCAAAACCATTTATTCCATATTGTCCTGCCACAAAATACTTGACCACCTTGCCTCCACTCCAGTTGCCCCTCCTCCTCTTTCTTCATTCTCTCCTCTACTGAAGTCTCAAACCTACTGTTGAAATCAACTACTGCCATGTGCCCCTTGGACCCCTGGCCAACAAATCTTGTCCATCTCTGTGCTTCTGATCTTGCACCTTCTATTATGCACACTCTCAACTCAACTCGCTCTCAAGACTGCCCAAGTAATGCCAGTGCTCAAAAAACCCTACCTTGCCCCAGCTGTCTTATCTAACTTCTGTCCCATATCCAATCTTCCTTTTCTCTGCAAAACTTGAATCTCTGCAGTCTGGCTTCAAGCCGCATCACAATACTGAAACTGCTCTACTCCAGATTATAAATGATCTTCTGCTTAATGCTGATGTTGCTTCTCTCTGTCCTTGTCCTCCTTGACCTAACTGTTGCATTTGATACCATTGATCATAGCATTCTTCTTAACCGCCTTCAAAAGTATGCTGAGATCTCTGGAAACTATCTGGACTGGCTGTCCTCTAACCTATCATGACACATGCAGTCTGTCTTCTATGATGGAAGTGGTGCTGACACAAACCCGGTCACCTGCGGTGTCCCTCATGGGTCTGTTCTTGGGCCGCTTCTCTTCAACATCTACATGCTTCCCGTGGGTCACCTCATCTGCCAACATAGCCTCATGTTGCACTCCTCCAATGCAGATAACACCCAGCTCTACCTAAAACTAGACCCTGGATGTCCCTCTGTCATGGTCTGCCTCTCAGCTTGCATCCAAGACATTGAGGCCTGGATGTCTACCACTTCACTCAACACTAACAAATCTGAACTGCTTCTAGTAGGATCGAAAACTCAACTCAAGAATCTCAATATTGGTGCCCTGAACCTCAGAAACTGTCTGCTGCTGTCTTCCCCCACTGTAAAAAGCCTTTGTGTACTTCTGGACAGTAACCTCATCTCTTTTTGCCCACATCTCATGCCCACATCTCTTTTTTTGTGTTTTTGTTTTTTTTATGAATTTAGTCAGTCATCGGCAATTATTTTTTATTATTTTCTCCCCAATTTAGTCGTGTCCAATTATTTTTAGGCTCAGCTCACCACTACCAACCCTGTGCTGACTCGGGAGTGGTGAAGACGAACACACGCTGTCCTCCGAAGCGTGTGCCGTCAGCCGACTGCTTCTTTCCATGCTGCAGACTAACCATGCAGCCACCTCAGACAGCGTTGGAGGACAACGTAGACCTGAGCAGCTACAGGCAAGCCTGCAGGAGCCCGGCCAGACCACACGGGTCACTGGTGCACGGTGAGCTGAGAACACCCTGGCCGACCAGGCCCTAGCGCTACCCCATAGGGACTCCCAGTAACGGTCGGCAGTGACATAGCCTGGATTCGAACTTGCGATCTCCAGGCTATAGGGCACATCCAGTAAAAACGCTACATGTGGATGCGCCACTCGGGAGCCCCCGATGCCCAAATCTCTTCTGTAGTCAAATCCTCCTTTTACCACCTCTGAAACATCTCAAAGGTCCATCCCTACCTTTCCCTGCCGGATGCAGAGAAACTGTCATGCACTTCACCTCCTCTAGACACGACTACTGCAACTCTCTCTATGGTGGTCTTCAGTCACACGCCATAAACTGATTGCAACTGGTTCAAAATGCCACTGCTAGGATCCTTACCAGATGTAAAAAATATGATCGCCTTAACCACTGTCTTGCCCAGCTGCACTGGCTACTTGTAAAGTTCAGGATTACTTTCAAAATGATCCTGCTTGCCTACAAAGCCCTTCATCACACAGGTCCAGAGTATCTCTCCAACCTGCTGACCCGATATGTCCCCGCATGCAAGCTGAGGTCCTCTGACTCTGGTGCTTGTTATACCCAAGCAAAAGTGCACCAAACTCAGAAAGCGCTCTTTTAGCTTCATGGCCCTGACTCTCTCTCCAACTTTAGTGTGTAGCTCCCACAGTCGCTCGCTTCAAATCAGCTCTCAAGACCCGCTTGTTCTCTCTTGCTTTCAACGCTCTTTAAAGCTGATTTGTTATTAGATGCTGTCTAATTTGCTAGTTCAGGTTTTTCACTCCATCTTGACATGGCCTAGGGAATTACCCACACTGGTTTCGGTTACATTCCTGATGCTCTTGAGAATAAGCAGTTAAAAAACAACAAACAAACAAGAAGTGTACAAATTAATTTTATTTTATTTAAGGTTGTAATTATACTAATATTTCAAACATATACTATATTATAAGAATTACGTTTGACCTGAAGTGCAAAACGAAAACAAGTAGTGTCTTCTAAAAGTAATCTGCAATTTTCTAAAAGTAGTTTGCATTTTTTATATAAGTGCATACCTTTGTAAATGCATGCCACAAAAACAAGCTTCTTCAAAATCGTAGCGTGCATCTGCTAAAATGCATGCCAAGAAACGTGTGCCAGAAATAAGACTTAAAAATGGATGCGACAAGTCTCTTTGACCAAACTCCTGAAATGGTCAAAACCAAGATGTCAGTAGCAAATTCAGGTTTAATTTTGATGGCGCACTTTATTTTGAAAATGAGTACTTTGTTAATATAATAACCCTTCTAAATATGTGTAGCTGTTCTTTGTTCCATAATGTTTCGACATAAAGTTTAAAAAGTTTCAAAGGTGGTGGCAGCGTCATGTTATGGGGATGCTTCTCTTCAGCAGGGACTGAGAAGCTTGTCAGGATAGAGGGGAGAATGGATGGTGCAAAGTATAGGCGAATCCTTGAGGAAAACCTGTTTGAGTCAGCCAAGGCTCTGAAACTGGGTAGGAAATTTTCATTTCAGCAGGACAATCACCCAAAGCACAAAGCCAAAGCTACACTGGAGTGGCTGAACAAGAACAAAATTAAATGTTCTTGAGTGGCCCAGTCAAAGTCCTGACTTGAATCCAATCAAAAATGTATGTCGAGATTTGAAGACTGCAGTCCATCGACGATCCCCAACAAAAAAACTTATCAGAACTGGACCAATTTTCCCGTGAATAATGGGCAAAAATGTCATCATCCTACTGTGCAAAGCTAGTTGAGAAAAGACTCATAGCAGTAACTGCTGCAAAAGATGCTTCTACCAAGTACTGACTTAAGGGGCTGAATACTTATGAAAAGAGTACATTTCATTTTGTATATTTTCTTTGCAAGTTTTGCTGATATTTAACCTCCTCGTCCTCCTCATATAACATTGTTCAGTTTAACCCCTACAGCTTTGAATAAAAAAAAGTTTGTTTGAAAAACTGTGCATACATTATTTGTAATTCAACAAAATGTGAAAACTTTGCAGGGGGGGGTGAATACTTCTGCAAATCACTGTAAACACGGTTTATATATTGTGACAGAGAGCAAATGAAACCAAGTCAACAATCTCTCTCCCGACCTGTGAGGACACTGTATAACCAGAGCAGAGTGCCCCGTAATGGATGGTATGACAGTTCATTCCAGGGTCATCCAGAAACTGGCCATCCAAGAACGGGGCGGGCCATGTTACCAGAAGTTAGTGCCTTAATGCAGTAGGCGATATGTCAGTCACGGATGGAGGAGACATGACTGGCCGCACCACCGAAAGAGGGTGTGACGGAGGGCATTTAGGGGAAGTGGCCCCAGTGATCTGTTCCTCTGATGTGGTTACGAGATTTGACCAAAAAGGGAACGGACATAATTAATTATTGTGAATGTTTCGTGTTTTGTTTGTTTGATGTGCTGTTTGTCATGTGTTTTTGATAGACAGCCAAGCACTAGCCAGGAGCTGTCGCTACGAGTCACCACTTATTCACAAACTGTTTGTCTTTCACCACACCTGCACAAGAGCACTCACTATTGGGAGAAGTGACCGTATCTGTTTTGTGTGTTAAAGTGTCTCATTGTTTTCAGGACTGTATAGTGGCTGTGCAATACCCATGCTTATTAGTTAAGTGTTGCTGACAAGCAGCCCAGCTGAATAAAGGAGCTGTTTTATTGAACTTTAACTGTCTGTGTGGGTGTTATTATTGCACTGCACCAACTACAACTGTGTACTACCAACCACACGTTCACAATATACATACAGTTTATGACTTAATCTCCTCCACAACTAACTTACAGGTATTCTTGGAACAAAGCAGAGCTACATGCTTTTAATAGTTAACATAAAGGTTAATACACAGCCACAAATGCTTCACAAGGCTATACAATCATTTATTTTTGTCACTCACCTGTTTCCAAAAGGCAGGGTTTAATGAAAGTACTAATTTTCTAAATAAAATGCTCCATCAAACTTAAACCTGAATTTGCAATATTAAACCTGAATTTACAACAGGTTTGTCGAAGGGACTAAGTCACATCCGTATTATAAGTCTTATGTTCATTTAAAAAAAACAAAAAAAAAAAACACACTTTTTTACATTCATTTTTTAGGCACATACTAAAAAGGTGCGTGCTATACAAGCAATGCACACTACTTTTAGAAGACACTATATTTTTTGGCACATTCTTTTTGTTTTGCACTTCAGGGCCACCACAGATAGCAGATAATGTGTCTTATTGTTTGAATAGATGTCATCTGATGTCCAAATGTATTTCTGTTACATAAGAGACACCCGACACACAATGCATTACAAAAAAAAACGAAGACTGCATTGAAGATCTACAATTAAAAATGTATTTTAGAACTGTGTCCATGCACAGAATGACAGCTGCACACAAGACAAGATGAGCTGCAATTGTGACTTAACCTTAACAATTTCAATTTATAATTTCAGTTCTGTCAAATAAACATTGATCCATACAGTGTACCCATAGAAAAGATTAGTTTCAAAATGACATTACCTTGATGCTTGAGACCATTGTTTCAGATTAGTTTCTCCAGAACAGATTTTTATTCATACTTTTCTCTAGCAGTCCATAGCTTTGAGCTTGCTTGGAGAATGTCTGGTTACAGATAAACAAAGTATACGCCTATCCCTTAAATGTAAAATATGTGCCAACGTATTAAATTCAGCACAGACTATAAAGGGTTAAATTAAAATACACTGATTGGAAGACAGGATAAAGGATTGGACTGCTTTCTATATCCGCTTGAGGCTTTTGCACTGCAGAAGCCGTGGAATTTTCATTTCCCATGGAAGTGCCTTTTCTTAGACAACTGCATCGCATTTCATGTAGAAACTTGTATATTCTGCTTTAATAAATGCTAGACTGTGAAAGTGAGGCAAATTCACAGAACTGCATAGAAAATGGTAATGAAAGGCCACTGCAATTGTGTAAAGTGGTTGGGAATGGTTCTTGTCTGAAGCAGACAGTTTATTCACATTCCACAGATTTGTGTAGACTGTATTATCTGGGTAAAAGCATAAACTTCCTGCAAATTGAAGCATTAATGAGCCTACTGCAAGGCATGGACCAAATGCTGAAGAAATGATTTTTTGCTACTTTGCTTGCAAGCTGGGTTTAGGTCTGCCAGTGAAGGAAACCAGCAGGGAAAATCAACAACAACTGGACCTACTTCAAATAATTCACATCACTGCTGTTCCTTAATTTCTAGTTAGACTATGTTTATTTCAATCACATATAGTGCTGGGACAAATATCAGTATATTTAAACAAATATTTTTTTACATGTATTCGGATACAAAAAAAAAGCAGTGTTCGTATTTGCAAGAAATGACAAAAACATCTTATTTACCGCATCACCAGATGTTGTGTGACAGTTTAAAAAATGTCAAATGAAAAAGAGCTCTGTGTGATATGTGATTAATACATAAAAAAATAAAAAATAAATACAAATTAAAAAAAACACCCCACACACATGGTCAACACATCAGATCTCGAGCCTCTATTTAAAAGTTTTAGACAGCAAAAAAGTAAACAAACCAGATTATGTGCGCACACAGATAGTGCTCTCTATGGAAAGCCATCTGGGTCAAAAAACCGTTGTGCTGCTTTAGAGCGAGTCAGAATCTCATGGGACAGAAAAAAGACAAGCACGTCATTCTGAAATGCCTTGCTTAAACAGTGCCCAACTTGCTGGAAATGCAGTGTAGTGATTTTTTTATACAGATGTTATATATCATTATATATTTTTTGTTGTGACTAAAACTGTGTTCCCCGTTCCCCACCCCCTTCATTTTGCAAACACCATTTCTACGTTTGTTCTGTTTGAAATTAAATTTCAGCTACAAAAAGGCACAAGTAAATCTCATGTTATTAATTGTGTCTAGGCCACTGTGAAGAAACTGTAATGGCAAGGAATGAAAAAATAAATAAATAAATAATTTAATAAATATAAATAAATAAATAAAATGAAGTGTCAACTTCATATATCATTTATTTCGATTTAATAAACAAAACAATGTTTAACTTGAACTGCTATTTGGCATCCTTTGTTTTGTAGTTAATTCACTGGGGTAAAGTAAGGCCTACATAATGTATTCCTTACTCCTGGGATATTTTTCTTTTCTAAAACGTGTTACACAGTGTAACGTCGTGCTGTAAAATAAAAGCGCCGTGCCCCCTGCTCCTGCTTCTATGCTGTCTCTGCCTGTATTCTGAGCAATATAATGGCTTTTATTACTTTTTGAAAACACATGAATATCTGAACAAATATTTAAAATTATGAGTGAATATCCAAACAGGAAAATCCTGTGTTCATCCCACCACTAATCCCATATAATAACCATTCTCTATTAATCAGTTTGTGGTGCTTTACTTCAACTTGTGGGTAAGACACTACAGTTGGAATATTACATCATATAATTGACCATTAGAATCTACAAATTGACCAATGTGTGTTCTTCCAAAACTGCAGATGTATAGCGAAAGCACAACAGGTGATGCAATTATTCCATAGATATATAACCGCTGCAATGCACAGTACACAACACAGAGAACAGCAAACTGTCGAGTTGTGGACAGCCAGAGAACGAACTGCTGCAGCCACAAATAGCTACCTGCCATGGAAACAGATAGGTCCAAACAAATACAAAACATTCTGCAACAAGCATGTTACACTGCAGTAAGAGGGGTATTGCTTTCTTTGTATTCTTTCTCAAGCAAAGCAAAATCCTTCCTGGGTGCAATTTTTTTATTAACAGAGAGAGTAGTGCTTATATTGTATGTTTCCAAGTGTTCAGTGGCTACCTCTAATCAAGGTAGTTCTTGTGCACTCTTTGCTGTGTCAGGCCTGTCATGCAAAGAGTGCAAGAGAACGTGAGAACGTACACTCAACTTCATTACAGGTAGCCACCGAACAACTATTAGAAGTCATTACATTTAAACAAAAACAGACAATAACCTGACAAAGCACACTTAATCTGTTTATATAGAACCTGCTGTTTTAACATCTCAAATGCTTTGTCATTGACATTATGAGATCTGCACTCTCAGCAATCATATATGTAGTTGCTGTAAAGAGGATCCAAGTGGGACGTGACCTATAACTGGCAATAAAAGTTATCATAACTGGAAGGGAAGACCAAGGCCAAATGCAAGGCTTTTTCCTTCTGTGGAAATGTGTATAAAACATTCTAAAACTATTCACATGGATCAAATTGATATGGGCTTCATTTAGTAACTAAATCACCCTGTCACTTTAAATATCATGCTTGTTACTATTGTCAACAACTTCAGATTGCATAGACGCAGCTTAATAAAATCAAAGGGAGACTGTCTTAAACTGGTGACAGATCTGAGACATGTTAATGCCGATTAATTTTGCTCTTTCTGATAATCTTCATGAAGCATTCTGGATCGAGCAACAGAACAAAACAGTCCAAATGAAAGGGCAGTCTTACAGTAAAAGTGAAGATAGGCTCAGTGTTAAAGTAATTTCTTCTACTGTATTAATGCATTTTAGAGTTAATTCACAGTTACATTTATATTCAGTGCAAGCTTTAATTAAGATCACATTAGATGCAACATTTCACAGTCAGTATAGAACCCCATTACCTTCCATTTCATAAATTGAAATGTGTCTACAAGCACCGGCAAATGCATTAGACCAATAACAATTAACATCCAGTGTTTTTAAACCATACAATGTCTCTGCAGCCTCATAAAACTAGATAACATGTTGCAGTATATTATATAAAGCTCTACAATAAGCAATAAATACTTCTTAATGTGTACAAGTACATTGAATGCAACTTTAACAACGTCTGTTGAAACGCACATGTCAAAAAGGCTAATTTACCTTCCCTCTTGTCCATGAGTTCCCAGAAATAATACAAACAGACGTGACACACCTTCAAGAGGAAGTCAGAAGTGCAAGCAACTCAAAAGATCTTGCACAAATGCACGGGCCTTTCTGATAGAAGATAAACAAGCATGTTTTAATGCACTGTGCACACCGCTATCAGCTTTTCCAGCAGTGGGGCTCAACTGCAAAGCTTGCTGTACAATGTGCTTTGTTCCAGGCACCTTTCTTAGGTTTCAACTTGTTTCACTTGTGACTGGCAATGAATTGCAAGTTTAACAGCCCATGGGGAGGTACTCTGGTCTGATGTCACTCAAAGGATGTTAGGCTATTTACAAAATGACTCTTAAGCTCTGGGTCATTGTTTCCCAATGCAGGGTGTTTCAACAGTCACTGAATTAACACAAGGAATCTCACACCATACTTTATATCTGCTATGATAAAACACATAGACTTTGTGCAAAAACTGCCTTGTACAATGACTGTTTAAAAAACAACTAATTTCAGATTGCTGAGAAGCACTTTCAAAACTGGGATTGTTAAAGCCACAGGTCCTGTTACATTGCATAGCTTCTGTCACACTTCCTGCAGAACTGTCTTTCATCATTAACTCTTACAGCTTGTGTGCTTCCAAGGCTGAAATGTCCCGCTTTGAAAGAAATACACATTATGCAGTAGTAAACTTGTATTTTTATTATAATAACATGACCTATGGTACAGTAGTAAACTTGGTGAAGAACTGTGTGCAAGCCCTGCTTTCAGTTAGCGTTGCACTTGCTTGGTCACCTGAAAGGGGAAATTGTCCAGCTGCTTCCCCTATTAACTGACATGCTATTAAATTAACAAGAACCTGCTAGTTGCTTTCAAAACTGCACATATCCTACTGGATATAATTAATGGATGAGCATGGTGGAGAAAATGAATGGAACTATTTTGTTAGATCAAATTACATTACAAGGGTTTGCCAGTTTACTCATACCTGCTCTAGTCTGTACTTCATCGCTGTGTCTGCTTCACCATCTCCTGCTGCCATGAATACAAACAGTAGCTGGCACAGAAGCACTGAAGAGATTATTATTTGGTTCCATGTCCAATCAGTGAAAAAAAAAAGACACCAGGAAGTGTTACACAAAATAATTGTCTATTTACACTAACATGGGTTATTTCCATACCAACTCAACTAGAGCTATTGCCTGACCGTCTCAGATTTTGCTAGAAAAATTCACCTGGGGGTTTTCGGGCGTGCTGAGTAAAAAAATGCTAATCAATTTTTTTTTTTTTTTTTTTTTTTTTTAACTATCCCCTTCGAACTGTGACCTGGCAAAGGTCAACCGAAAGTAAAAAAATCACCCAGAGCTCAACTTAGACAAGCCCAACCCTTTACCCTGTAGGGGATGTGGCTCCTAAAATATTAGTATTGCTTTAGAACCTTAGGGACCACTCTTCCAAATTTAGTGAAACACTTTTGGTTTCAAGTCCCCCCACTGGTCATTAACCCCCTCTGAAATTAGACTTTTTGGTATTTCTACCAAGTTTAGGCCGAAATAACTCAGGTGGGGTTGCAGATTTTTGAAGATGCATTTGTCATGCATTCAAGCACTGCTTATTGCCACTTGGGTGAGGCTAAAGGCTGCCTTCAGGCAGTCCATTGTAGACATTTGGTTGTCCAAAAAAGTTGCCCATAATTGACCTATGGACTGTGATTTGTACAAAGTACACTGTACTCAATATAGGTACAGTATTTCAGTGTTCATAAACTTTTTCAACATCAAAATTCCATGCTTTTTCCAGACTTTCATTTGTTTTTCCCAGACTTTTTAGTTAGTTTCTACTAGTTTTTTGATAGTTATCCACACAGACAAGCAGCCGCAGAGCATTATAGCTTCTTAATCCAGAGCAGAAGTTGCTCATGGTTTTCTAGAAGTATTTGTCAGACTCTGGAGGTGCATATCTAGCAAGAGACAATGCAGGTATGCAAAAGAGAAGTAAGATACAATCTAAGAAATGTCCAATATTTCAGAACTACGTTGGATTATTTACAAAAAGAACATACTGCAAGTATACCTGTGCCAAAATAGGATAGTATAATGGTACCAATAGAATACTAAAACAAGACAATTTTGGCACAAGTATACTTGCAGTATATTACTTTTTTTTGTAAGAGATGACATTGGATTCTGATCCAAACTTTTTTATACCCTCTTTTAAATGCTGAACACTATGGAAGGTAAAAAATAACAAAATGTGCACGCATTATATATTAAAATGTGCAAGTCTCGTGTATTAAGCATATAAAAGCCCAAAAAAGCACATAAAATTTCAGTTTTGTTTCAATTCCAAATGCTAATTGAAATCTTGGTTCGTTATTTAAAAAAAAAAAAAATCAATGTTGCTCTGCCGTGCCGGTTGCTAGAGCTGTATGAGCCAACATCAGCCGCAGTTAGATTATTATTATTATTTTTTTAAATCCGTATTTAAAATCGTACAATGAAGGCCACATAGAGAGGATGTAAATAGTACATCTACACGGGCTGACAGTTTGGACCCGAGACTGTTGCTGCACTCGGTACAATAAGTTACAAGCAAGCACCATACATTTAAAATAAAATTTTACCGGTACATTTTATTAATCATATTAAAGAAATGAAAAAAGCGATGTTAACATGCTATGTGCTAAATCCCAGTCAGTGATAATAACTGCTTGTGGCAGGAAATGGCGTTGCAATGACTCGGACCAGAAGGAAGCACACACGGGTCAGGTTGCTGCAGTTCCAACAAAAAGATGCGGCATGTGCCGTTTTTATTTTAAATACAAAAATAAATAAAATGTTTAAACAAAAATAAACACTTGTTCGCAGAGCAAAATAAAAGGTTTGAAATAAAACAAATCTCAAACACAAAATACAAACAGACCTAAGGTCAGGCTGGGCAACTGCCTTCACTGATCCTTATTTTCTCTTTCTCTCTCTCTCTCTCGTTCCTACTCCAAACACAACCACCCGGAGTGCAGACAGCTACAGGTATTTATGCAGATGACCATCTCCAGATTAGCAACAAATGAATCACTTAATTAATTCGGGAGATGGCCACCTTCTGCACAAGTTTTTAATGTGGATGGGGCTTCCCATCCATGCTGCAAAATAATAACAAAATGAAACGCACGGCGGTTCGCCGTCATTTCTATACAAATATAAAACAATAAACAAATACAAAATTACACAGGGGCGGAGGGGGAGACCCTGTTCTAAAAATAAACAAACAATACAATAAAATAAACAAATCCCCTGGGCCGGATGAGATCCTCCCAGTAGTACTCAAAGAAATGAAAGAAGTAATTTACAAACCGCTAACCAAGATCATGCAGCAGTCTCTTGACACAGGGGTGGTACTGACAGACTGGAAAATTGCAAACGTAATACCGATCCACAAAAAGGGAAACAAAACTGAACCAGGTAACTACAGACCAGTAAGCCTGACTTCTATTATATGCAAACTTATGGAAACTATAATAAGATCCAAAATGGAAAATTACCTATATGGTAACAGGGTACTGGGAGACAGTCAACATGGTTTTAGGAAAGGGAGATCGTGTCTAACTAACTTGCTTGATTTTTTTGAGGATGCAACATCGATAATGGATAATTGCAAAGCATATGACATGGTTTATTTAGATTTCCAGAAAGCTTTTGACAAAGTCCCGCACAAAAGATTAATTCTCAAACTGAACGCAGTTGGGATTCAAGGAAACACATGTACATGGATTAGGGAGTGGTTAACATGTAGAAAACAGAAAGTACTGATTAGAGGAAAAACCTCAGAATGGAGTGTGGTAACCAGCGGTGTACCACAGGGATCAGTATTAGGTCCTCTGCTATTCCTAATCTACATTAATGATTTAGATTCTGGTATAGTAAGCAAACTTGTTAAATTTGCAGACGACACAAAAGTAGGAGGAGTGGCAAACACTGTTGCAGCAGCAAAGGTCATTCAAAATGATCTAGACAAGATTCAGAACTGGGCAGACACATGGCAAATGACATTTAATAGAGAAAAGTGTAAGGTACTGCACGCAGGAAATAAAAATGTACATTATAAATATCATATGGGAGATATTGAAATTGGAGAAGGAATCTATGAAAAAGACCTAGGAGTTTTTGTTGACTCAGAAATGTCTTCATCTAGACAATGTGGGGAAGCTATAAAAAAGGCTAACAAGATGCTCGGATACATTGTGAAAAGTGTTGAATTTAAATCAAGGGAAGTAATGTTAAAACTGTACAATGCACTAGTAAGACCTCATCTTGAATACTGTGTGCAGTTCTGGTCACCTCGCTATAAAAAAGATATTGCTGCTCTAGAAAGAGTGCAAAGAAGAGCGACCAGAATTATTCCGGGCTTAAAAGGCATGTCATATGCAGACAGGCTAAAAGAATTGAATCTGTTCAGTCTTGAACAAAGAAGACTACGTGGCGACCTAATTCAAGCATTCAAAATTCTAAAAGGTATTGACAGTGTCGACCCAAGGGATTTTTTCAGCCTGAAAAAAGAAACAAGGACCAGGGGTCACAAATGGAGTTTAGAAAAAGGGGCATTCCGAACAGAAAATAGGAGACACTTTTTTACACAGAGAATTGTGAGGGTCTGGAATCAACTCCCCAGTAATGTTGTTGAAGCTGACACCCTGGGATCCTTTAAGAAGCTGCTGGATGAGATTTTGGGATCAATAAGCTACTAACAACCAAACGAGCAAGATGGGCCGAATGGCCTCCTCTCGTTTGTAAACTTTCTTATGTTCTTAATACGAGTAAACAGCAGGGCTTTCCTACCGCCCTGCTACACTGCCGTATTCGATTTTCTTTTTCCTGGGTTGGGAAATAACATTGACGATTTCATAAAGGTAATAACAAGATAACATAATGTGAATCTTGGTGAGCAGAGTACTGTAGCTTATAATTCCAGTCTGTAACTTAGTTTTAAAAAAAATCATAGCCTTCAAAGTATATACTTTGGCAGTTGTAGTGTCCATTTTAACCGTCGTTTCACTGGAGCAGACACAGTCATGCGACATATACCAGCGCAGTGACTAGATAGAATTGCTTGAGTTGTCAGGGGTGTTGCACGTGGCAATCCTTGCGGGATTTGGTCACAAACAATGTGTACGTCACCGTGGAAATCACTCAAGCATTACCAATGAAAAGCATTGATCCCTTTAACGTGTTTTACCGGGATGATCAGTGAGCGGAATCTCGATTGAGAAACTGCTGTTTGATTAAAGCACAGAACGCTATCTTGTTATAGAGTAAAAAAAAAAAACATGTTGTCCGACAGATTTTTTTGGTTGTCCTGGAACGTCGGGGGTAACGATATTTGCAAGCCCTGTTTACTAAAAAACCTGTAAATAATTTATAACAAGGATACCTGGTTGTACTTTTAATGGTCGGTGCAAATGTTACTCCATCCATTCACAGAAATTCAACAGTAGATATTTTACATTGAACTAAAGTCCAAAAAATAACTCCTTTTCAACTCCAAGTATCTTGCCCTTTCTTCTAGTCACTGCGTTTTTGTGCTTAACATTTAGTATGTACTTATATTTATCATAACGTTAAATTATCTTTCTGATTTCAATGTTACCCAAGTTTGGATTACCATACTTCTTTTAGCACTTGTATAGATGTTTAATGGCTGAAGTAACATATATTGAAAGGCTTCGTTTAGCCACTTTCTTTTGAGACGTGGGCTCTCTTTGGTTTCCATACACAGTTAGAAACGTACCGAAAATAAAAACCATTGTGAAAAAATACATAAATATACTGGGCCAGATACAATTGCATTCCTCGCCAGTAAAAACACTAGCTCAGTGGTCCGAAGTAGTTAAAAATCTAAAACATAGAGCCCTGCACGTGGAAGCTGGCGCATGTAGATGTAATGCATGACTCTACCAAACAATGCATGATGAACTATTAAGCCCGCTTCACTAATGCAGAACTCTATGACCAGAGAGCACATCAAGTATTCAAATTATGAACGTTTAACAATGCATTACTCTTCCTTGAATGTTTTATTTTGTTTCTTCTTTATACATATGTTTTTAACTATGAAGCCTAACATTTATTCTTCTTCCTCTGAGAATATGAATAAATGTAATGATTGTTAGGTTTCTTTTTGTCTTATAACAAATATAAATTTGATTGATTTTAAGTACTTAAACACACATAATATTAATTGTTAATCTCTTTTCATAATGAATCTAAGGATAATTAAGCCAGAATCGCTAGTTCTTATTGAGGTATTGTGTTTATTATGGTTAATAATTACATTATGAGCTATAATGGGTATTTTCTTTAATGGTAATTGGCGAGGACACAGTTGTGACAAACCCTAGATATACAGCGTAAATATGCACGACAAATGTACCACATAGTCCTAACCAAACTGACAATATTCTTCAATTTTGCATTGTCTGCAGTTAGATCTACAGTAAAAAGTGACAGGGTGTGCTTCTAGGCACTAGCTTGGAGCTGAGGGGTTATGAACTTGCGTGTGGAACTTAGATTTCTTTGTTACAGTGACACATTTGAAACTACCAAAACCTCACTTTGGTGCCAAAAATCCAAAATACACAGAAACCAACATGTTTTTCTTGATTCTTAGAGAAATACCAAAAATCCAAATTTCAGGAGGGGGTTAATGACCACTGGGGGGATTTGAAACCAAAAATGTTTAACAAAATTTGGAAGAGTGGTCCCTAAGATTCTCGCAGCAATACTAACATTTTAGGAGCCGTATCCCCTACAGGGTAAATGGTTGGGCTGAAGTGCAAATAAAACTCGACACTTACCCCTCGTCTGGTAACTTACCAAACGTAAGTTAGGCGCTCGTTTTTTTTTTTTGTTGTTGTTTTTTTTTTCCCCTCGAAAGCCCTGTTCATTACAAGTCAAACGAGATGCTACACGTGACAGTCGAGCCCTGGCTGATTTTTCACTTTAGGTTGATCTTTGTCTGGTCACAGCTCGATTAGGAAATAATAATAATAAAAAAAAAAATGATTAGCATTTCTGAACTCAGCAGGCCCAAAAACCACCAGGTGAATTTTTTTTAGCAAAATCTGAGACGGCCAAGTAACAAAATGTCCCTTTTCTGGTTGAGTTGGCATGGAATGACCCTTTATATTATATATATATATATATATATATATATATATATATATATATATATATATATATATATATATATATATATATATATATATATCACAATCAATCAGAGTCATTTAAAAATGATCAAAGAATGAAATGAAAGGTTATTTCTGTCTTTGAGCAAATTATTTTGTTCAAATTGTTAAATGGAAAACATCAAAACAAGCAAAGAATGAAAGAGAAGTTTCTTTTGGTCTTTGAGTAAAGCGTTATAATCAAATTAAGAAATGCGCTTTGAACACAGTTCCCGAACAGATTTTGAAGATGCGAGCAGGGGATTTGGAACTAGGGGTGCTGGGGGTGTAGCAGCACCCCCTGGATTGAAGCGCAGTGCATCTGCTTCCATCATATACAGGGGTTACAGTTTTGTTCAATGGCTTTCAGCACCCCCAGTATACAAATTGTTCCAGCGCCACTGGAGGTGAGGCTTCATTTCTTTCAAGTGCAACAAGTTTTGTCAAACAAAGAAGTGCCTCTGTGTGCATAAGGGTGTTCAATGCAATTCTAAATGCCACAGCTGCTAGCCTTTAAAAAAAAATACTAAAAAAATACAGAATGTATTAAATGTATTAATATTTAAATGTTTTTAAATATAAATTGTGATTTTTTTAAAATTTTCTTTAATGATCTCTCATGGTTTCTTTACATGTATCTAATTTGACTAAAGTACTTTAATTGCATCCAACTATTCTTATCTAAACAATCAAATCAGTGGCGCTCTCTTATAAGGTCTCTTTTGAAATTGTGCATTTGAAGGGTTATTTTACAGACTCTGTCTGTGCCGAGCGGGGTCTGCAAAGCCTGTTTTCTAAAAAGTGGTAGTTCACCCCTTGCTATAATTTATGAGAATATTACATGTTTAATAAGCATACTTCTCTTTCTTTCGCTTCAAAAATAGTGATTTGACAAACATGGATTGACATTTGATTTTGCAGTTTATACAGTAGTATATAGTAGTCTTAATAGTAATAAAACAATCCATTTTTAATTGTGCTTGTGGTTTTCTCCAAAACCGTATTTTCTAAATAACAAGGCGAGAACATTACGAATGCGATTTCAAACTGGCTTGAAGTTTAATGTTTGAGGTCACTATCCTCCTAAATTGCTAACTTCCTGCATAAATAATAAATATATAAATGATGAATCAATGATGTGTACCTCATAAATATACATTTACTGATTTTTGTTCATTCAATAAAAACATATTTTATTAAAGTTTGTATTTCACTTGATGCCCATTTTTAACACCCTGCAATTAATTGCTATTCGCAGCATCTTTAAAATCTGTTCGTGAACTGTGTGTTTGCTCAAAGCACATTTCGCAATTTGATTACCATATTTCTTCAATTTAGTGCCGCAGCGTTTATTTTAAATTGATCAAAATGACTGCGGCGCTTAAGAGGGTAGCCTTTATACAAGGGCGACCTTTATTAATAATACTACGATTTTCAAACGCTGAAATATTTTATTACATGATTTATGACATTTTAGAAGTATCATGGTTGCTTATTTTCTGTAATACTGTAGCCTACCTGTATGCAGCAGTGTGTGTGGTTAACCTACTTTGACTACAGTACATTTATCGGCGACAGTTACCTATAGCCTATTAGGTGGGAGTTGGAAGGTCAGGGAGTACTGTACCAGCGAATCAGGAGCGTGTATTGGTTGTTAAGGTTATTGGTTGTTGGTTGTGGGACAATGCTGGTGTGGCAGTTAAGTCCAAGCGTGCGACGTAGATGTTTTTCTGCACCAAAAATTACCTCAGAATATCAGTTTGATTTCTGTAAAAACTACAACATATCCTACCTGTTTTTTTTTTTTTTTCTCACTGTAACTTGCTTGTTTGTAATTGCTCTGCAAGAGAAACCAAAACTAAATCTTCTCATAGCACATTGTTTTTATTTGTATGGGATTGATTACGGGAATTACAATTGAACTAAAAACAAAACAACAAAACCACCTATAAGAACTTCAGAAGGACTGCTGTTATGTACATAGTTTATATTGAACTTTCTTTCACAACTGTACTACCATAAAATTAAATTTGCTTACTATGTTTGTGTACATTAGTTTGTAATTTACATGCTAGATTAAGGCTTCCATCTCTTCGGGCATTACATGTACATAGTCAGTGTTGCATGTTTATAAATTGAAATAATACGTTACATCAGTTTACTGAAAGACCGAAAAAGCTGTCTCTTCTTTTCTGTTTCGTGTTTTGCTTGTTTAGTATTTTATACTTCACAATTTGATAAATAATTTGCTCAAACACCAAAATAACCTTTCATTTCATTCTCTGATAATTTGTAAATGCTCAAAATTGCAATTTGATTTTTTTTTTTTTTTTTTTAAAACATCGGTGATTGACCGAATCTTGACTCTGAGTGTAACACACACACATGCACATATATACTTCTATTCAACTTCATCCAATCCCTTTGTTCAATTATCTTTTTCTAGAAGACAGATAATGCGCACTATTGTAAATGTAGGTGTAGAAACTATCTGGTTAATGTTCCAAAGTTTGGATCTTCTGAAATGATCAGGCAAATCCATTTCAAAAGTAGAAATGTGAAGTTATACATTTGGCTTATCATTCAAATGCATAATTACCTTTGTGTCAGTTTTGAATATATTTGGGCTACGGTTCATGCATTACAAACTGTACTGGGAAAAACTGTGCAGGTGGGGTCTTCGATATAAAAAGGTGTTTGAAACAGTATTTGTTAGGGGTGAAAATGTTAGGTGGCAGGTTACAGCAAACCAGTATTTTTATGATGGCCTGATGGAGACTGCGCATAGAGAAATGCTCATGGTTCATTTTCTCTTTCTTCCTAAACCTGCTGCACAGCACTTACCTCTTCACCTTCACTCTTCCAGCTGCATGTAGCAGATACTGCTGGAAGTAGAATGATGCACAACTAGTATGAGTACTGACCAAAACAGCACAAATCTTGGACTACCTAATGATACCTTAGGCAAGACAGTCCAAAACTACAGGTTGTGGGAAACCAAGTTTAAGATTTTAAATATAAAACACGTTAATTATGTTGTACACAAAAAAATTCACTGTGGATTTATTTATTTTTATTTTTTTTAAAATAAATAGCAAAAACTAAAGTCTGTTGCCCCATTCTCATAGTCTGATTTTGAAACAAGACTGGAAACAGACCAAGAACAGGGAATTACGCAGTTTTTTAATTTCATTTTTTATTTTAAGTTAAATTCAAATGCTGGAAATGAAATTTGCACTGTAGAACACTGCAATAAGATATTCCAAAAAAGTACTTTAGAAATCTACTGTATGATTGGCCACCGCGTTCCCTCTAAGACTAAAATGCCTGCATTTTTCGCAGTAACTGGCAACAACCTCCATACTCAGTTTACTAACTTTCCCAAGTTAATATCATAAATGTCAACCTTAAATCGAGACTCCATCCTCTCGAGGTAAACCTATTATTTTAGGCATATTTGTGTCTGTCTTGCAGCTGATTCTCTGATTCTCCTCTGTAAAAATGCACATCACATTAATGCAGAGCTCACTCAGGTGTCTGGCGATTCTGCCTCTATAGAGAGTGCTGCTCATGAACTTTACGGTTTTTAACTCGTCGTATAATTGAATACTAAAATCACTGAAGCACAATCTTCATGCATTATTTAGAAGTATAAATACTCCGGTAAACAAATAAAAATCACAATACTCACACTTTGACGGTTTTTGGTTTATTTCCCTTTTAAAAAACGACCATTTCAAAAATCATCTCAAACATTTTGAAACTGGTAAAATGTAAATCAGCATATTAGTCAAAAACACATATTTAAGTGTACAGTAATTTAAGAAGACATAGCATGTCCATTATTTTTTCAACATGGCGGCTGCACCAACAAAGAAAAAAAGCAATATTTCATTTGAAAAAGTTAAAAGAAATCTGATTATCTATGCGAGGATGGTGCGACAGTATTCTTAGTTTAGCTGTAATTTGCATGATCATGTACGAGTCAATACCATTAAATATCATAATGCCAGTCGTAAACACGTAGACTAGAAGAAAGCAGATAAGACAGCAACAATGGCAAAGCACTGCATTCTATGCTGAAAAACTAAGACCTAAGGTACTACGATCAAGGTGGAGCTTTCCCAAAGGAAGCTAAATTAATTGCCTATTTCATTACTGTTTAGTGTATTTCTTTCCACGCTACCTGCCTTTAATGAAGGTATAAATTAGCAATTTTAAACAAGGGCCGTTTCTTAATTGTACTATACTTTCTGATAACAAAGAAAAGAGCTTAGAACTATTTTTCTAGCAATCCTAAAGGAAATTGATCACTGTATTGTGTAAAGGATGTAGTCACCACACTACACACCACTGGTTTCATAAAGACATTCTGTCTGGAGATTTTTGCAAATAACACTGCAGAATTAGGAAATAAACAATGAGAGGATTAATTATGCATTTACATTAAAAGGGGTGCTATTTAAATTACAAATCGGGTAATACATAGCAGTGAACCTGTTTTAGAGCAGCGAGTCCATCAACATGCCGTTGGTCAGTGTTTCATATTTTATCCTGGTTATAATTATTATAATGCCAGTAAAACGCTAAACTTAACGTGTGGAGTACTGTACATAGGATTACTCTCACATGACATTGCTGGACCTGTTACTAAACTGTGTCATATGTTGTATTGTTATTGTAAATGCCAGCAATAAGCTAAACAGGTCTTTTCAAAATGCCTTTATTTGTACACTGAACTACTGTGGAAGAGTATAAGTATGATTCTTACAACTGTACTGGACATTTGGTTTTCTGAACTGTTGTAATATAATTCTTAGCTTTTCCTGCTTATTTTAATGCCAGCAATGAGCCAAGTGATGTCTATAAACATAACAGGTTTGAAGTGGCTTCAGGTGCTTTACTTACTATTACAGCAACAAGATTCTGATTGAAAAAAAACAAAACATGTGGTAATATTTATTAAATTTACTTATTTTAACTACCAACATTATATTTATGTTCAGATGCTATATTTAAATTATTAATATGTTGATAAAAAGTGGGAACAAATGGAATTGGCCATTTTTGAAAAACAGAAGTTGGTATTCCTAAGAATGGAACAATTATTAGCCCTAAAGATGGTTACAATTGAAGGCAGTGCAGATGCTAGTGTTTTATGCAGTAGTATTAAGCAATTTTATGCAGGCCACCAGTTAAGCATGCAGTCTATATCTATGATAACAACCGACAGGGCTGCATATGATCAGAGGATGAGTCAAAATCAGGGGCAAAGCCACAATAAATGTATTGTTTAAATTTTAAGAAAATTGTAAAATTGTTGAGATAGTTGAGTTGGAATGTTGTTGTTTCAAAATTGTATAACGCAACAAAAATATATTAAATGGGTTAATGCGTGGCCGAAGGTTTCTCACTGATAATGTACCCTCTCAGTCAAAATGGCAAGTTTCTCAGTATCTAAAAAGCTTAGAGGGAATGCCGATGGGATTCCCTCTAGCCAAGGGGTTTATTTCAGTGTTTTACTAGGTGAAGTGCCCAACGCAATACAACCCTCTAATGTGTTGTGCCAGACACCCAAGGAGTCCACTCTATTCAGAGTCACCCCCAGCACTGTTAAATGGGTACATGCCTGTGACCAGGATGATTGTAGTGGTGACGTCAGACCCGGAAGAACACAGAAACCAAAACACGTAATGGCAGTGAACCTGAGACGCTACGGCGTCCAGCGTTTTATTAAATAATAAACAAACAAAAGATTTAAACAAAACACACAACACTGAAAATAAAGGGTGCGTTGGCCAAACAAACAGACAGACAAAACGGACGTGGACGAACCTAACAAACAAGTACCGTGCTGGCACTTCCAGCACGCTGTAGCAATTGTTATTTTAACTAAACTCTCCTCTCTCTCACCCGTTCTCCACTTCCGAACACACAACCCTGAGTGAGGGAAAACATGCTGCTTTTATGCAGCTGTACCGAGACTCGATTGCTGATCAATCATTCAATTGGAGTCTCGGTACAACTAAACGTGAATTAATGAAGTGCAATTTCCCGTGATCACATATTATTACATTTTACCTTCACATGAAGTGCTATGCAATCCTCGTGCCTAAATACAAATATACATTTTAAACACTCGTAACCCATATTTATATCCAGTGTATTCTATACATAAACACCAACATTAACACTAATAAACACAAAGGGGCGGGACACTCCGCCACAATGGCCCATATGATTCCTAGGGAAATTAGAAACAGCTGCTGGGCACATTTAGAAGAAGCTTTATGAAATCCAAACCAACATGTCTTAGAATAAAATATACGGCAGACAGAATAGGTTTGTCAATTCCAACCATACTATATTGATCTAACTGTGCAGTGGCTATAGCCTTTATGTTCACAGTTTTTTGTGTAATTAAAAAAACAAACAAAAAAACCCACATAATTCAGGAACTATATGACTAATAAACAAGTCTTTGCTAACACAGTATTCCACATTCACCAAATCACTACTAATATGCACTTACCACACATCTTGAACTTCCATCAACTAAACAAATATGTACCAGTAGTTAAGCTTAGTCTCCTTAGTGTTGGCTGCCCCCTAGTTCTTACAGAGATTAATGCTAGTGCAGCAGTACAGTGTTCCTTTGGGGGGTTTAGCACGTTTAACCCAACTCCTGCTGTGGTTATTCCTCCTCTGCTGTTTAATTCAGACACACAGTGCAGTGAAAACAAGTCATTACTTTTATTACCCGCACAGCTTTGTCCCTAGATTACAGCAAACATTTATGACCGAGGAGTCAGCTTTGTCTAGTGATCCTAAGTGCAGTGGTAACACATATTTTCACAAAGGACTCACTTCTAAATGTACCCAGTTAGTTTGGAAAAAAAAATAATAATAATTCACATTAATTCACTGGAGTTTTCCATTGAATACTTGACGAAGCCTGAAAATTTCTTCAACCAAATTTTATGGTCAGGCAAAACTTTTTTTCACCAAGAAAGCAACAATATGTTTGGAGGGAGAGAGATAATTTAAAGAAATGTTCATCATGCACAGTGTTTGGCATGGTGGAGGTTGTGTGATGGTATGAGCTTGTTTTTCTTCCTCAGGCCCTGGCGACCTTTGTATTGTAGAAGGATCAATGAATGCTGCAAAATATTAAGACATTTTGCACTCTCATTTGTTACCCAGTGCCAGAAGGCTTATTGGACAGAAGTTTGTATTCCAGCAGGATAATGACCCTAAGCATTCTGCAAAGTCTACAAAGGAATTTCTGAAAAAAGTAAGACTACTGGCCAACAAGATGTTGTGGATTGACTTGAAGGCTGCTGTTGCAAAAAGGAAACCAAAGCTCAAACTTGCAGAACTCAAAGCTGTATGTGTTGAAGAATGCGCAAAAATATCTCTGGAAAGTTGTCAAGAACTGTTTTCAAAATACAAAAAGACTTAAAAGCAGGAAAGGGTGGGCACACATAATGCTAATGTAAGGGTGCAAATATTTAGTAGTTTTTGCATGTTATTTTTCACTTTATGCATGTTATGTAATAAGTTGTTGTTTTATTACAATGCTGACTCTCTACTGTAAAGTATCTTTCAATAGAGCAATTAGAAATCACTTTCTTGTGTTTTTTTTTCTCTTTAACTGTTGTTTGCAACATAGATAATATATAATCTATAATCGATCTATTTATCTATCTATATAATACTAAGTGTATTCTGTGGTACTTGACCTACAGACCCATCTTCCACTCCTGGCATGATAGCATGCTGAAGTGTCTCGACTCACGTTGGACACCACAGACTAAAAGCACTTTATTATATTTATTTTTCTTGAGTGCTGCTTCTCAGTCATACATTTCATCTTCGAAAAGCACAAAATATTGTAAATTGCAATTTAAAAACACGAGTGCTTATCAGAACACTCATTTGGAAACCAACATTAAACACAGCCTAGTTACTCGTCTAAATTTAGCTTTGTCACCAGTCCAAGTCTATCAAAAAGACAGCAACGTTGCGGACAAGTTCTCAAACTTCCTGTACATTACAGCAATCCCACAAACCGCACTAGTTTCACTTGAGACTTCTCTGATCATGGGATTTTAAACGAGTCTTTAAAACTGTCGCTTGGCAACAATATAAACCGTGTGCTAATGTTTACATTATATGATGTAACACATACTGCAAATTTCATTTTCAGTCGTTTTATATTTTCACATGCACACAAAGTGGCCGGCGGTAGGATGGTTTATCAGTGAAATGGTTTGCGTAATCGGAATAGAACGGAAATTGTGGTGTGATAGGACAACAGAAAAACTACTCCCGCTGCACTGCAACTGAAAAATAAAGTTCTAACTGGTCCTAATTCAACAAGCAAGCAATCCTGTCCACCATGTAAGGAAATCATGACATGACTTACCGGTGCCTTTAGACAGTGACATACTGATCCCAATTAGTAACTGCACAGTCCTCTTTACACGTCGAGCACGATGTTCACAATGTTGCAGACAAATACAAAAAATCTAGGATATAAAATAATTCGTTCCTCTAGGATCCTATAAATAACAAACCACAGAAGATTCAGGAAATTTGCGCAGAGAAGCCTCACAAGGACGAACTTTTGTCTGTAGCGGTTGCAGTCCTGGGTCTCCGAAGAAAACAATGCCAAAAATATGTTACTGCCTGTGCACGACTGCACGCATCTGTGTGATCAGACCATGTAGAGCATGGGAGTCTTACTGTTTCAGGCTATCATTTGAAATAATTAATTTAACTAAAACAATACAAAAAAAAACTAATAATAGGAAATAACAAGAACTCGCAGGAAGCTGCAAGACTTTGCTCGCTCCTCGGTGACTGAACGCTTTAGTGACGTCATTCATCTTCTCTAGACCAATCCAAATGGAACTGGAATAGACAGGAGCCAATGGAATGTTGCGGAGGTGTGGGCTTACTGTTTTCTCATTGATTTTGGGGCTCTGTGTGCTTCGTAGTGCACTGCTGGGGCGGCATTGTGCCGGTGGCAAATTCGGATTTAGCAAGAGAGAAAGTTTCAAACAAGGTGATTTCCAATAAGCTGCCATATGTCAAAAGACATACACCTTTCAATTTCCACCGGTAGAGGTCTTCTATACTAAGTTTGGTAAAATGTCTATTGATGAAAGTATCAGAGGAGATGACAACGGGTTTGCGTTTCTATTGACTCCACTGTAATGCTAATTAAACATAGGATGGGCAACCCCCTGATGAGATTTGCATCGAGCAATCACTGCTGCAACATAAAAAGAGCAGGCTACGGATCTATAATAGCGTTCCTGATCATGTGGACTGTGGGAGAACTAGGGGTTTCGATTCTACCTTTGCTTCTTTGATTGGTTTAGCTGTGTATTAAAGAATATTTACTGCAGCAGGCTTTTTTATAAATTGAATTTCAATGCGCCATTTAAGGAGTAGGTTCTTTCAAATGTATTTATTTACTTATCACTGCCCTTTGCCTTTTGATGCTGTTTGCAATTCTTCTCAATGTTCTTATTACAAGGACTTTACTGGGAGTCCAGGAGCTGCTCTTCTGGTTACCTGTAACAGACATAGCTAATGTAGGTTAGTGAAAGTGGCTTTATATTGTGAGTGACTGCAAAACAGATAGAAACTTGATGAAACACTGCAGATTGCTAGATGACACTGGCTCTTCTACTGAGATACTTTAGATGATCCAGCTTGTGTTTATATATCTATCTATCTATCATCTATCTGTATCTCTCTCTCTCTCTCTCTCTCTCTCTCTCTCTCTCTCTCTCTCTCTATCTCTCTATATATATCTATATATATATATATATATATATATATATATATATATATATATATATATATATGTGTATACACAGTGGCTTGCAAAAGTATTCAGACCCCCAACCAATTCTCTCATATTACTGAATTACAAATGGTACATTAAAATGTCGTTCTGTTTGATATTTTATTTTAAAACACTTAAACTCAAACTCAATTATTGTAAGGTGACATTGGTTTTATATTGGGAAATATTTTTAAGAAAAATAAAAAACTGAAATATCTTGCTTGCATAAGTATTCAACCTCCCCACATTCATATTTGATAGAGCCACCTTTCACTGCAATAACAGCTTTAAGTCTTTTGGGGTAAGTATGTACCAGCTTTGCACCAGTGTCGGAGTGATTTTGGCCCATTCTTCTTGGCAGATTTGCTCCAGGTTGTTCAGGTTGGTTGGACGACGCTTGTGGACCGCAATTTTCAAATAGTGCCACAGATTCTCAATGGGATTGAGATCAGGACTTTGACTGGGCCACTGTAGGACATTCACCTTTTTGTTCTTGAGCCACTCCAATGTTGCTTTGGCCTTGTGCTTGGGATCATTGTCCTACTGAAAGGTGAATTTCCTCCCAAGCTTCAGTTTTTTAGCAGACTGAAGCAGATTCTCTTGCAATGTTTTCCTGTATTTTGCTCCATCCATTCTTCCTTCAATTGTAATAAGATGCCCAGTCCCTGCTGATGAGAAGCATCCCCACAGCATGATGCTGCCACCACCATACTTCACTGTAGGGATGGTGTGTCTTGAGGCATGGGCAGTGTTAGGTTTGCGCCACACATAGCGCTTTGAGTTTTGGCCAAAAAGCTCTATCTTGGTCACATCTGACCACAAAACCTTTTCCCACATCGCAGCTGGGTCACTCTCATCCTTTCTGGCAAACTCCAGATGTGCTTTCAGATGGTACTTTTTGAGTAATGGCTTCTTTCTTGCCACCCTCCCATACAGGCCAGTGTTATGCAGAGTTCTTGATATGGTTGACTGGTGCACCATTACTCCACTCCCAGCCACTGAACTCTGTAGCTCCTTCAAAGTGATTGTTGGCCTCTCTGTGGCTTCTCTCACAAGTCTCCTTCTTGTTTGAGCGCTGAGTTTTGAGGGACGGCCTTTTCTTGGCAGTGCCTGGGTGGTGTGATGCAGCTTCCACTTCCTGATTATTGATCCAACTGTGCTCACTGGGATATCCAAACACTTGGATATTATTTTGTACCCTTTCCCTAATCTATGCATTTGTATTACTTTATCTCTAACTTCTGTAGAATGCTGTTTGGTCTTCATTTTCCTTCGGATTCACAGCCTTACCAATGATCCTTCAACAGTGGGGTTTTTATCCAGAAAATGTGACAGCAACTTTAATGGTTCACAGGTGGAGGCCAATGGTAAGGTAATTGTGTCCTCGTTAGGGCAATTTCTTTCATCGGTGCAAACTGGGAGCTTCCACAGCACAGGGGTTGAATACTTATGCAAGCAAGATATTTCAGTTTTTTATTTTTCTTAAAAATATTTCCCAACATAAAACCAATGTCACCTTACAATAATTGAGTTTGAGTTTAAGTGTTTTAAAATAAAATATCAAACAGAACGAAATTTCAATGTACCATTTGTAATTCAGTAATATGAGAGAATTGGTCAGGGGTCTGAATACTTTTGCAAGGCACTGTATATATATATATATATATATATATATATATATATATATATATATATATATATATATATATATATATACACACATAAGAACATAAGAACATAAGACAGTTTACAAACGAGAGGAGGCCATTTGGCCCATCTTGCTCGTTTGGTTGTTAGTAGCTTATTGATCCAAGAATCTCATCAAGCAGCTTCTTGAAGGATCCCAGGGTGTCAGCTTCAATAACATTACTGGGGAGTTGATTCCAGACCCTCACAATTCTCTGTGTAAAAAAGTGACCCTATTTTCTGATCTGAATGCCCCTTTGTCCAATCTTCATTTGTGACCCCTGGTCCTTGTTTCTTTTTTCAGGTCGAAAAAGTCCCTTGGGTCGACATTGTCAATACCTTTTAGAATTTTGAATGCTTGAATTAGGTCGCCGCGTAGTCTTCTTTGTTCAAGACTGAACAGATTCAGTTCTTTTAGCCTGTCTGCATAGGACATGCTTTTTAAACCTGGAATAATTCTGGTCGCTCTTCTTTGCACTCTTTCTAGAGCAGCAATATCTTTTTTATAGCGAGGTGACCAGAACTGAACATAATATTCAAGATGAGGTCTTACTAATGCATTGTACACTTTTAACATTACTTCCCTTGATTTAAATTCAACACTTTTCACAATGTATCCGAGCATCTTGTTAGCCTTTTTTATAGCTTCCCCACATTGTCTAGATAAAGACATTTCTGAGTCAACAAAAACTCCTAGATCTTTTTCATAAATACTCTCCAATTTCAGTATCTCCCATATGATATTTATAATGCACATTTTTATTTCCTGCGTGCAGTACCTTACACTTTTCTCTATTAAATGTCATTTGCCATGTGTCTGCCCAGTTCTGAATCTTGTCTAGATCATTTTGAATGACCTTTGCTGCTGCAACAGTATGTGCCACTCCTCCTACTTTTGTGTCATCTGCAAATTTAACAAGTTTGCTTACTATACCAGAATCTAATCATTAATATATATGTAGGCCTGAAGAGCGGCTGATGAACTCAGGTAAGACCGTAAGAGCCCTTGAACATAGACTTATAAAAAATCACTGTATCTAAGTAATTTCCAAGAACCACTCCAAATGATGGCACACATCACCAAGGTATTGGCACAGTAAGAACATTAATTTTTAAGCTACTATATAAAGTAGTATGAAGTATAAAAAAACAGCACAGTGTTCTATACTTTCACAGTAACTGAACAGTTATATTCAAAGGTATATTGTGCTAAATTTACCCTGGCTGCTGCAATTTAACTAGCGCTTTCAGATTTAGCTGTATTGGTTTTAGCTTGAGACACCTAGTGGACGAAAAAACAACTGCATTTGACAATGTGCAGTACAGTACAATACTGACCAGATAAAAACATGGAGAATGTAAGTAAAATGAGAAATTCCCCTAGTCGGAAATGTTTGCAAAGGTAAGAGTTCATGTGATATGACATGTCAAAACTGGAGTTGTCAGAATTCTATCCACCAACAATCATAGCTGGGAGCTATGCATTGTGGGATATTGTGATTATAGCTATCAAAATAATACCATAAATATTAGCCTTGCCAAAGGACTCAAATGTGCAGTTTTGAAAGAAACTGGTATCGCAATGTCACAGGATGGCTTGAGCGGTGACATCAGACCCGGAAGAACACAGGACACAGACAGGATTGATGAGTGATGAAAATGTGCTAATGCACCAGTTTGTTGTAAAATAAAAAGGTTGCACACAAACGAGAAACACTTTGACACAAAACTGTACAATGCATGTTGTGTTCAGTTCTGGTCACATCACTACAAAAAGGATCTAATTTGTTCACGCCCCGTGCTCACATACTAATACACATTTTGTCTGCACGTGAAGTGATTCTGCAATCCCTGTGCCTAAATACAACTATATAATTTAAAACACTTATTATATATTATACACATATCCTGTGCACTTATACATACACCAACAATAACACACTACATACAACAGATAAACATAAAATACACACAGGGGTGGGGCACACTGCCACACGCAAACATATATTTTATTCTTAGAACATGACACCTGGTATTACACTTAAGGTAAACTAGTTTGCTGTTTGCTTCACTTTGCCTTCCAGTCTGTTACTGCTTTCCTTGGTCATTTCACCTCAGTGTCTTCAGGGTCAAAGCTTCTAACTAGCTCCAGGAAAAGAAGGCCCAGAAGGAGTGGGACATTGTCACTTTGCAGGTGAAATGACCCAGAAAATATATAGTGTGCTGTATCAGATATAATTATTTTAAATTAATATACTACTTTGCTAAAACATATATTTCATTCAAAACCTACATTTTGCATGTTTGAGACCTATAGTGAATGGATTGCACAGAGAAAATAGCCCACGACGTGTAGCTCCTTGACCATGGTTCAAGTGGAAACATGTCCTGTGACTCTTGTCCAGTGTTGAAGGTTTCTGTAATTTGGGCACCGTGTAGCTTGTATGACGTGCTTTCTCCTGGAGTTTTACTGTGGTGGTTTCTGCACAAATTGCTGTTCCAGGAACACTGTCTCAATGGACACGTTGATCACGGCAGCCACAGTGTGGCTGGATAAGCCGCTAGTACGGGTACCCACGATCATGCCCCTTGTGAAGCCACTGAGGTCTTTCTGCTTTCCCATGATCATTGCTGAATAGTTGCACACAACTCTCACAGCTTGTATAAGTCTAGTGAAGCACACGACACGTCAAGTGACTGCATACATTGCAAACAAAAAAGGGATCTTCTAATTTAAGGCACATCCACTAATTAGTGTTTTTTAGGTGTGGATGCAGCACATGGTTTTGAGACCTGTACAATTGTATTGATATACTTGGCTAAGAAATGTGTTTTAATACAAAAATGATGATGATGATGATGATTATTATTATTATTATTATTATTATTATTATTATTATTATTATTATTATTATTAATAATAATAATAATAATAATAATAATAATAATAATAATAATAATAATAATAATAATAATAATAATAATAATAATAATAATAATCTGGTAATCATATTAGGCATCAATACATTTCTAAATTCTGATTTGCTGTAGTATGGTAAAAGCGTATGGAGGGTTTCTGTTTAAATGGTCCTTGTCATTGCTCATAACACAGTTACAGTATACCTATCAAGTGAAGTCCCCACTCCATCCCAGTCTCCTAATTGATATACTCAGACAGATTTCCATGGCAACAAGACTATTTTCAAACAAATCCACATCCAGTTTTCTGCAGCTAAAAAGTGTTGAAACAAGCTATATGTGAATAAAGCAGCAGGGTTTACTTTTAAGAAATAGTGTAACATGCTCCAAAAATCACTTCAAAGATTACGTTCACTGCATTTAGTGAATAGGCTTGATAGCACTTTAAAATGTGTCACACATCGTGAAAGGGTTAACAGACGAGCTAATCACATGCCAGGTGTGAGCAGGTCAGGACTCAATGAAAAAGGGCCTATAAATAGATAAAGTTTCTATCAAGGTTGCCATGTCCGCGGTTTTCCCGCAGAATTTGGCTACTTTGAAAAGCCACCTGCGGGATTGTTTTTTGCAGTGGTGGGTTTCTACAGTATTTGTTTTGTTACTTTGTATGCTTCTGCAGATGTTGGCGCTTTTAAATATATTTTTCATATGCATGGTCCAATCAATAAAAATAAAATAAAAAATAAAGACAAAAAGTCATATAACACTGTCTCCTCATAATTCATGTATTGCAAAACGGGTCCCTTTGTATTGATACAGCTCCTGTGAGCCACCTTCTTGCATCAGCGTAAAATCTCACCAGGAATTAAAGGTCAGAATTAGTTTTTTTTTTTTTAAATGTTATTTATATATCTATTGAACTATATTCTTTATTGCTATTCATTTCAAGTAAATATCTATGCCCAGGTTTATACTGAAGTAGGGCAGTTTAAGGCAGGAAGTTACATCATTGTGTTTTGTTTGTTTGTTTTTTCACTTCATGGAGTTTTGCTTCAGGTTATATCATTGTAGGTTTGGGGCTTCTAGTGCTGCTGAGAGGCCTTTCATGGAAATGATCCTAGCAGGCAAAAGCTAAGTCACGCAAGTACAGTCCAGTTTAGTTGCAGGCCAGAGCTCACTTTAAACGTTATGTTATAGTAGTACATGTATTTTGCAAAGTATTTTTTTTCTTGTATAGACAACCATTGCCAGTAAAAAGGTCTAATTTATTAATTGTTTCTAACATTCCTTATATTTTTTGGCAGTGGTGTCCGTATTAAACATGCAAGGTGCGTCTGCAAGGGTAACACCTGCATAATGTAGCACACACTTTTGTGTAAATATTACACAAAATAATGACTTAAAAACTTTGCATGCAACTGGCAAAAGAAGCATTTCCCGTAATCTTGTAACATGTGAAGCGAATATTCTCTAGGGTTGATTTGCATCCCCCCGCCCCCTGCCCCCCGCCCGAATGAATATGTAAGACACAGCAAACCTTTTGGAATTACACTCAACACACGCGCACATCCAACACATTAAGTCAGTGCCTTCTCGCTGCACATGACAGTAAAACATCCTTCCCGCATATTATTATTATTATTATTATTATTATTATTATTATTATTTTCGTCAACTACTTAACGTCTGCTGTAGCAAACCGCCGTCATTGTACACAAAAACACATATTCAATACTGTTTCTTTAAAATGAGGACGACGCGCACTTACTACAGATTCTTATTGGTTCCCACATTGCATGTGACCCTACAGCTGATTTCCTTGGGTTGTGAGAGTCTGTGTGTACTGTATATATATGTGTGTGTGTGTTTTGTGTGGGATCATGATTCCTCGTCACCTCCGTTTGACCCACTGATCATCAAACTGAACATTTTGGCAAGCTGTGGTTCAGGCATCTCAGATCAGCACCATGGAGCTCAACTGTCCCATCAAGGTGGAACACGACAGGAAACGGCGGCAGTTTACTGTTAGATTAAACGGTAAAGTACCGAAGGCTGGGCGTTTAAATCAACTTTTCTGCAGCTTTTTCCACCTTTTGTCTCTAAACCAGCAGCAATTAGATGGTTCCCCTCTAGAACTCGCTGTCAGTTTTAGTGTTTGTGTACATTGTTATAAAACACAAGGTGTCTGCTGTTTTAGTGCAAGTATTTTTTAAAACGTGTGTAAGAGTTATGTTTTGCAAACCACTCGAAACGGGAAGGGGTAGACTTCAAGCTGAAACCTTCTGGGTGCACCGAACCTCGTTAAATCATGCTCTGCTAAACAATAGTATTTTAATCACACTAGTTTTTTATTTTATTCATTTGTTTTACATGTTTTGTTTAGTTCTTAGTACTAAAACACACATAAAAAAAGTAGTTGTAATGACACAGTGCGAAACAAAACATAAAACGGAAGATCCTCGCATTGTCATCAGGCCCCGGGGATTTTGACAGTGGAAAAGCGAAAGAAAGGACTGAGACGTGAATAGATGTAAGCAAGCAGTGAGATCCCAACATGGGATGAGCGACAGGCCTGAGTTGTTGTGCACGGTCTCATTCCTGAGTCTTGAGTTTAAAAATAGGTTGCTGCACTCGGCGTGTTCGGGTTGTCGAGCAAGCGTTCTGTCGAGTTAAGAAGTTCAATTCTATACAGTATTTTAAGTAACAGCTGCCGAACGAAAAACAATATTTGTTTATTAAGTTTCTAATATTAACTATAACGAGTGTTAAATTTAGAAATACCAAAAATAAACTTAAATATAGTGACATTATGTCGGCTACAAGTCTTTTCCTCGTGTCATTTAATTTACTAAGCAAATACGTAATTAATTGAACCCAGCATCGCTGAATCTGTCCTTCACACTGGCGTCCAGGTGTATAGGTTGAGCAGTTCTATTAGGCGTGCAGTTCGAAAACCACAAGTGCTTTCAAGATATGGAAACTAATAGGAAGCCAGCAGTCTTAGTAAAACCGGTGTGATATTAGATACCTTTTAGTACCAGTAAGAATTCTTGCAGTCGCGTTTTGAACAAGCTATAACTTATTCACTGGTCGAGCAGGCCACTTGGCTAATAGAGCATTACAATAATGTGATTCTTGGTATGTATTTTTTGTATACAACTGTAAGTCGCCCTGGGCAAGGGCGTCTGCTAAGAAATAATAATAATAATAATAATAATAATAAATAATAACTTCAGCATCATGTCTACTACTATGGTACTTTCTTTGTTATTTCACCCCAGCAGTGTCTTCTGGGTCATGTTATTTGCTGAAAGCATGCCAGTTAAGAGTGGAAGCAGCTTATTGGTAAATAACAGGGAAGAAGCCGGTGAAGGGATGGGGAGAATTTCGCCCTCTGGGTGAAACAGCCAAGCAAGTGCAACACTAACTGAACTGGCTTACAAAGAGAGATGCGTTCAACTAAAATGAAGTGTAACCTCTGAAGTGATGCAGGTACTAAATCAATGGATAATGAAGCCTGCAATGGAACGGCACTTCAGGATCAATGCTGCCCAGTCTCGCTCTGTACCACTTGCATGTTTACGGGGGAGCTACAATAACAGTATTGTATCTCTCTTAGGCTCCCATGATCATGCAGTGTTGCTGTACGAATACATCGGGAAGAAGACCGTGGATCTCCAGCACACCGAGGTCCCTGATGCGTATAGAGGTCGAGGGATTGCAAAGCACCTGGCAAAGGTATGGGAGAGGGGCCAAAAACAAGACATGCACACAAGCAAAGAAGTCTTTAGAGGCTGCTTCTGTTGTCCCTGTTTACCAGTTAAACAAATCTAACTGAATGTGGGAGATTTTTGTTGAGATGCATAGCAGCCTCATTACAAGAACATCCCAGGTGAAATGCGGGCAGGGAAACACACGGGGCAAACATGGCTGAATAATTATTCAAACAAAAATGGTTGACATAGACAGCTAATGTGAAAGAAGTTGATATCTGCATCAAATATATAAATATGGTCGGCACCGCCCAATCGGGATACTGATAATTGAGATTTCCACTTAAATGGGATACAACTCTAGGAGACAATTCTTCCCAATGCTATTTATGTCACTTTGTTTTTGTTGTAATTGGGATATAGTATTTTCAAATGATGAACGGAGATCGCTTTTCTTCATGCAAGACCAGTCACGTAAGTTGAACTCTGGTTTCTGTTGCAAAGAAAGTTGGCATGTCAACACCGCAGGTGCCTCGCCTTGTGATAAGATGTGATTTTATTCTTTTTCATTTCATGTAGAAATAAAACAGCGATTTAATTTTGTTTTGACTTGTGTTTTAAATGATGTATTTAACATTGAATCATAATGTGATGGGATTTCATTATTTTTCTTTTAATTAAGAATCAAAAATGTGTGACCTAAGGTCATCTCAACTGCTTATCGTTTAATTGGGATAGCAGCTTCTTTAGGATATTTTTTCCTCCTGAGGCGTCCCGATAAAGCTGCGCCGACTGTACTTTTAGTCATGCTGAATTGTTTAATTGAACCATTCCATCCATCCAGGTCCACCAATTGCTATTTCAATATACAATAGAAGCCTGTTACTCTGAACCCCTTTGATCCGAATCATCTTATTAACCCACTGCAAGTGCCGATAAATTCAGAATGGCTGACAAACGAAAATGGTGGAACCCTCTAATTTCATTTGGAATTTAAACTTGTACAGACAAGCTGTTAAGGAAGACATCAAACTGGATTTAATTTCAAATGGCATAAACTTTTGAGTGTAAACCTGTTTAGCATCTATGTACCAACAGCACTATGGAATACAGCACTGTATTTCAGAATACAGTATTAAAACTTGTTTTCCAATGCCGTCGGCTATGGGGCGGCATTTTACCGACAATGTTTCTGAATGGTGCTGCACAGACCAGAGCGACACAATACCACAGTGTCGCTCAAATCAAATCCAGAGCAATGTTTTCAAAATGCCATGCAGTACCGTTGGTAGATTAACCAATCACAGCCAAGTGGTGACAACACGTACTTGACAGGAAAAATCATGAATGACAAACTGGTGTCGACGGAGGTGTCCAAGCACCCATGTTTCCTATGAGGATGCCGAGATGAAGGCAAACATCTGGAAAGCCATCGGACAGTGCTTGGCAAATGGCGGCCAGGAAATTAAGTGTTTTGCAACATTGATTCCAAAGTAGTTTCTGATTGTGATGGTACATTTTATGTCTCTCTATGGTACTGGAATCCTAATACATAGACAGGGACTCTGAATAACATAAAACGAAATTCAAAAGCAGCATACATTTTTTTTTTTAAATGCTTCATTGCGTTATGACAAATTAAATGAGAAAAGGGGCACTTTGCGATCAGCTTTAGAACATGAGGTGTGATGAACTCTCCTACATTATTGCCAAGGCTCACCCTACCGCTACCCCCCTGGACCTTGTCCCTGCCTCCCTCATACCCCCACTCCTCCCTCTTATCTTCCCTTACCTAGTCTCCCTTTTACCTAGTCTCTTCAAATCAGCTACCATCATCCCTGTGTTAAAAAAAATCCCTCTCTCGACCCTGTCTGCTGTGCTAATTACTGCCCAGTCTCTCTCCTCCCATATTTCTCTAAGCTCTAGCGTCTAGTCCACTCGTGCCTATCGCACTACATATCCGCTAATTCACTTTACCCCGATTTCAATCTGGTTTCCATCCCTTCTATTCCACTGAGAACGCCCTTCTCACTCTCCAGAATCATCTGGCCAACTCTTCCCATGCTAGCCTCTCCTCAATTCTCATTCTCCTTGATCTCTCCTCTGCCTTTGACCACAGTCGATCACCCCATCCTTCTGTCCACTCTTTCCAACCTCAGCATCTCTGGCACACCCCTTGATTGGAGTGCAGAGAGCTGCAGGTATGAATACAGGTGACCATTAATTCTGGAGATGGCCACCTTCTGCACAAGTTTTAATTAACGCGTGGATGGGCTTCCCATCCACGCTGCAAAAACAAAACAATAGCACACATGGCGATTCGCCGTCATACAAATATACAATAAATAATAAATAAACACAAAACACAGTACAGGTGTAGAGGGGGAAACCTCGTTCTAAAATAAATACTGAACAAGGCTGCTCACCCTGTTACATATCCCCTCCTTGTGCGCAGCACATATGGCCCCTACGGCCACCTCCCCCCTCAGTCCCAAAGTCCCGGAAGAGGGGTCCGGAATAATCCACAGGGGTGGCCATGGTGGGAGGTCCTCCTCCCCCCCATGTCTTCCTGGCTGGTAGATTCCTCTTCCGGGGCTTCAGCCTAACTGTAGCAAGGGGAACTGGTCTCCTGCCCTCCCCCCCTTCTTTGTATCCGGCAGCCCCCTTTTCTGAGGTGCCGGCCTCGGGGCTTCCTGCGGTCCTGCAGAACCGGCAGCGACCCCAGGAGAAGCAGGACCCTCAGCGACCCTAGGAGAAGCAGAGGAGAGACAGGCACCCCCACGTGAAGTGGGACCCTCGGCAACCCTAGGGGATATAAGAGAGCCACAGGCAGCCCCAGGCAATGCGGAGCCACAGGCATCCTTGGGCTGTGCGAGGCGACGGCGACAGCGGTCCCTCGGGAGGCGATGGCGGCAGCGGACCCTTGGGAGGCGGTGGTGGGAGGAGAGCCAGTCCTAGCTGTGGTGCTGGGGTTGGTCCTCTTCGCAGCCACTGCGGCCCGGTGGTTTTCCCCTGTGCTCCCCTCAGCAACCTATGCAGGGGCTGCTGCAGTCCGGTAGCATCCTGTCCTGGTCCCTCCAGTGCTGAAGGGAGAGGCAGCTCCTGCTTCTCTTCCTCTAGCGGGGGTGGAGACAGAGGCAGCTCCTGCCGCTCTGCTCCTGGTGGTGGCAAGTTGTCAAAGCGAGCAATTATCTTTCTGCTGTATAATAAAGTATGTCATAAGGGCAGTGACTGCATCGTTGGTAGCAGCTTCCTCTTGATGCTTGCATAGCCAGTTAAGTGCAGCAGCCTACACAATGTTAAGTTTATCAGAAATATATGTAGTTTCTTCCCAAAAACATCCAGTTTTTGGACCAGGTTGATGGTCTTGTCTCATCCTTGTAGATTGAGAGCTTTGAGGTGACAAAAGATGTTGGTTAGGAATGCTACCTTCGAAATTAACTCTGTTTTTCAAGTATGCCGAGATACTCTGACGATTTTCTTATGATTGCTTCTTTGCAGGAAGTCGCACATTTTGGTTCTGAAGCCCGCAGTACCGCTGCATTGAATTGCCCTTGCTTAACCATCATACATCGTTATGCAGGAGCAGATCGTCATTGCTCTCTGATGATTCTGTAACCAGCTCATGGAAGAGGCTGTGTTGCAAGCTTGTTGCTCTGATGAAATAAATAATTTTCAGTACTACCTCCATTATTTCTTTAAGATCCCCGCTTAGTCGAGCACTCAGCACACTTTGAGTGAGACAGTGTGGAGCTACCGCAGAAAGTCACGTTATCAAACCTTTGTTTGCCAGCCATGGAAGGGGTGCCATCGGTAGTGGTAAGATAAATGTTTTCGAGTGGTAGTCTGTGTTGTTTGAATAATACACTTAGCCTTTGGAAGACTATATCACCAGTGGTGTAGTTTTTCTAGAGGTTTCAAACCAAACCGCATCTCTCTGACATTGCAGCCATCAAAATACCTGACATACACACAGCTGGGCTACATTAGTGTTGTCAGTTGATTCTTCTTAGCTCTCTTCAGCCCCATCAAGACAAGGCTGGACTTCCTCTGCTAAAACTCATACACGACGTGTGGTTCTTCTTGCTGACAGTGTGTGGCAGGGTAGAACAGAGCCCTGCATTTAAATAGGGGGGGGCAGAGCCCTGCTGATAAATGTGTTGAATTGTTTGGTGTTTATTGGGAACGGAAGAATGTATTGTTATGATTTAAAATGTATTGTTTGTGTTTAAATAAACGGATGATATGATTGGTGTTTATTTCAAATACAATGTTTTGTAGCTGTACTATTATGGCTTCCAGCAGATTTTTCCAATTCATGATTTTGTAGTTTGTTTGATATATATTTTTATTTATTTATTTTTTAAATTATGTCTCAATCATACGATTCAAGGTGATGCAAAACCTTTTGGTCATAGCTGTACATTATATTGGAGTACATAACCTACTCTGTGTTACGGATAACTGCCGTTTAATTTTTCTACGATACTGTAGAGCAGTGTTCCCTTTAAGCTTTTTAGATACTGAAAAACTGACTGAGAGGGTAAATCGGTGAGAAACCTTCCGCCATGCATTAACCCATTTAATATATTTTTGTTGCATTATACAATTTTGAAACAACAACATTCCAACACAAGTATATCAACAGTTTTACAATTTGTTTAAATTTAAGGTGAGACATTTATTGTGGCTCTGCCTCTGGTTTTGAATCATCCTCTGATCCTATGCAGCCCTCTCGTTGTTATCATATATATAGACTGCATGCTTAACTGGTGGCCTGCATAAAATTGCTTGATACTACTGCATAAAACACTGGCATCTGCACTGCCTTCAATTGTTTTTGCCAATTCCATTTGTTCCCGCTTTTTATCAACATATTAATAATTAAATATGACATTTGAACATAAATATAATGTTGGTAGTTAAAATAAGTAAATTTAATAAATATTACCACATGTTTTGTTTTTTTTCAATCAAACTCTTGTTGCTGTAATAGTAAATAAAGCACCTGAAGACACTTCAAACCTGTTATAATGTTTATAGACATCACTTGGCTCATTGCTGGCATTAAAATAAGCAGGAAAACCTAAGAATTATATTACAACAGTTCAGAAAACCAAATGTCCAGTACAGTTGTAAGAATCATACTTATACTCTTCCACAGTAGTTCAGTCTACAACTAAAGGTGTTTTGAAAAGATCTGTTTAGCTTATTGCTGGCATTTACAATAACAATACAACATATGGCACAGTTTAGTAACAGGTCCAGCAATGTCATGTGAGAGTAATCCTATGTACAGTACTCCACACGTTAAGTTTAGCGTTTTACTGGCATTATAATAATAATAACCAGGATAAAATATGAAACGCTGACCAACGGCATGTTGATGGACTCGCTGCTCTAAAACAGGTTCACTGCTATGTATTACCCGATTTGTAATTTAAATAGCACCCCTTTTAATGTAAACGCATAATTAATCCTCTCCTTGTTTATTTTCTAATTCTGCAGTGTTATTTGCTAGAATTTAAAAGAGGCATGTCTCCAGACAGAATGTCTTTATGAAACCAGTGGTGTGTAGTGTGGTGACTACATCCTTTACACAATACAGTGATCAATTTCCTTTAGGATTGCTGGAAAAATAGTTCTAAGCTCTTTTCTTTGTTATCAGAAAGTATAGTACAATTAAGAAACGGCCCTGGTTTAAAATTGCTAATTTATACCTTCATTAAAGGCAGGTAGCGTGGAAAGAAATACACTAAACAGTAATGAAATAGGCAATTACTTTAGCTTCCTTTGGGAAAGCTCCACCTTGATCGTAGTGCTTTAGGTCTTAGTTTTTCAGCATAGAATGCAGTGCTTTGCCATTGTTGCTGTCGTATCTGCTTTCTTCTTATCTACATGTTTACAACTGGGATTATGGTATTGACTCGTACATGATCATGCAAATTACAGCTAAACTAAGAATACTGTCGCACCATCCTCGTATAGATAATCAGATTTCTTTTAACGCTGTCCAACTGAAATATTGCTTTTTTTTCTTCGTTGGTGCAGCCGCCATATTGTAAAAATAATGGACATGGTATGTCTTCTTAAATTACTGTACACTTAAATATGTGTTTTTGACTAATATGCTGATTTACATTTTACCAGTTTCAAAATGCTTGAGATGATTTTTGAAATGGTTGTTTTTTAAAAGGGAAATAAACCAAAAACCATCAAAGTGTGAGTATTGTGATTTTTATTTGTTTACCGGAGTATTTATACTTCTAAATAATGCATGAAGATTGTGCTTCAGTGTTTTTAGTATTCAATTATACGACGAGTTAAAAACCGTAAAGTTCATGAGCAGCACTCTCTATAAAGGCAGAATCAGTAGACGCCTGCTTCGCCCACTCTGTACCAGTAGATTCGCTGGTGCCCGAGTGAGCTCTGCATTAATGTGATGTGCGTTTTTACAGAGGAGAATCAGAGAATCAGCTGCAAGACAGATACAAATATGCTTATGTTAATGCTTTTTAAGAATGGTCTCAAAATAATCGATTTACCTCGAGGGGCTGGAGGCTCAGTTAAAATTTCGTCATCTAAATCAAAATATAGATAAGTTTACTTCCAATGTCTGTTTTGATATTGACATTATATTTGTGTTGCAGTACATCACAATGAAAAGATCTCTAAGATGACATAACATGAAAGTAGCTCATGGAAATGTAGCCACATGCCTGGAGGTTTACAGTGTCAACTGATTTAATCACCAAGTCATCTAAAGCCAAATTTACACATGCATTTTTATACCGGTATCCAGCGTTCCCTCTGAGGCTAAAATGTGCAATTTTTTTGCAGTAACTGGCAACAACCTTCACACTCTGCTTACTAACTTTTGCAAGTTATCATAAATATCAACTCCAACATCTGTAGGTAAATCATTTTGAGAGCTTTCTTGCAAAGCATTAACATAAGCATATTTGCCTCTGTCTTGCAGCTGATTCTCTGATTTCCCTCTGTAAAAAGGCACTTCACATTCCTGTACAGGGTGAGCAATGTAGGTGTCTGGCCATTCTGCCTCTAGTGCTGCTCATGAACTTTGCAGTTTTTTAACTTGTCGTATAATTGAAGCACAATCTTCCTGCATTCTTTAGAAGTATAAATACTCTGGTAAACATAAATAAAAATCACAATACTCACACTCTGACCATTTTTTTGGTTTATTTCCCTTTTAATAAACAACCATTTCAGAAACCATCTCGAGTTTTGAAACTGGTAAAAATGTAATCAAAATACTAATTTACGGTCAAATACACATTTAAATGTATAATATAGGTTCTAAAAAGGTTTGGGACCGCGTTCAGATGGGGCTTTCCCCAATTAAATTAGTTAATTATTGTTAGTTTATTTCTTTCCATGCTACCTGCCTTTTAATGAAGCTGTAATTAGAAATATTAAACCATGGTTGTTTCTTAATTACATTATATTATCTGATGATGAAGAAACAAGCTCAAAGTTATATTTTCTAGTGATACGTTGCTTGAAAAATTGATCACTTTGCTGTATAAAGGATGTATTGTTTCATAAAGACATTCTATCCAGAGACAACACCTCTTGTTTGCTAAATTTAATAAGACAGAATCAGCAAAGAAACAATTTTGAGGATTAAGTATGCGTTTAATCGGATGATACACAACACTAAACCTGTGTAGAGCAACAAGTCAGTCAACAGTATGTCTTTTTGTATCAGTGTTTCATATTTTATCCTGATTATTGTAATGCCAGTAAAACTTAATTTGTGGAGTACTGTACATAGGATTGCTCTCGTATGACATTGCTGGACTGGTACTAAACTGTTTGATATTTTTTATTGTTATTGTATGCCAGCAATAAGCTAAACAGGTCTTTTCAAACCCCCTTCATTTGTAGAATGCACTACTGTGTTAAAAATAAAGAATTGTGGTAATATTTATTAATTGACTTATTTTAGCGATCAACGTTGTATTTATGTTCAAATGCTGTGTTTAATTGTTTATACACCACCCACTCAATTAAGACTGAGGCGATAAATCAATTTATCGATGCTTTCTATCGTTTGACAACTATCAACAGTCAAGCCTGTGCATAGTTTTTGTGTAAAGGGTTTTAGCAAAGCAAAGTTAATTTTTTTATTAAACCTGGAATAGCAATTATTTTTTGCATTAAATGTAGAACTTCTCTTCCCCTGAGGTGTGACTGTCTGAATCTGTATGCAATTGAGCTGCGATAGCGAGAGACCCATATCGTGGGCCACAATATAGCGAGACCCATAGGAAGACAAATAGACTAACAAACTCTCTACAGCCACTCCCTCATTTTATCGAGGATGTCAGGGTCTAATATAAATCCTCTACTCAATCCGTTTTTTCTCATTTTTCTAATTGCTTCTCATCAACTTAAGTCTCCAATTAATTTTATGAGTCTTCCTCTCCTTTCTCAAATGTACAAACCTGCTGCATTGAAAGAATCAATTTCCAACATAGGAGGCTTGTTGCTAGGGAGCTGATGTCACTGCCCTGTGACTTTTGCTAGTGCGTTGATTCTCTTTATTTTAGTAATATTAAGTGAACACCTTGTTTAGCTAAAGTAAAAACCACTTTAGCAAGTATATATTTAAATGCGTGTGTATATGATAACAGTACAATATTAATGCTTTGTTTTTAATTGTTTTGTATATTTTTCTTTGTGTAGTACAAAATAAAACGAACAGTACCTAATTCTAAGTAAAATTGCCTCTGTATTGTGACAGACTGGGGGAGGAAGAGAGAAATATGTAGTTCAGGAGGTGCTAAAGAACTGCATCCCCCAGAATGCCACGGGGGGGGAGCCAGGAAGAGGTAAACCTAGCTGTAATAATGAATGAATGCCACCTGCCTGCAGTGTTTGTTCTGGGCAGTCTGCTGTCCGTATGAAGGTCGGAGGCTGTCAGTAATGAAAAAGGTACTGTGTAAACCTTTTTTGTGTTGTTGTGTGTAAACGTGTAAAAGTGGTTTGTAATTAGTAAAAAGCTTAGCTGTCCAGAGTTAAGAGTGGAAAAACTGAAGTTTATTTATTACGCCATGTCAGAGTTAGGTTTTGTTTTTGATTTTGTTTATTATTGAAAATTAATAAATGTGAGCAACCGCGCTAAACTGCAAGTTCTGCATCTGGGTCTGCTGTGTGAAAGGGCGAAAGCAAACCGGAACTGTAAGGCTGTGCTACAGTATGTATATTACAGCTAAGGCATGCGCAGTTCTCCAGGACCCAACTCTAGGACTGCGATATATCCAAACCTGCAGTGTAGTGAGGGACAATATAACAAGGGGTGGGTGTACGTTGATCTAAAGTGTGTGTGGGGGGTAGGGGGGGGCAGTTGACTATGTGGCCGTGACGCAATAAGCGTGTCACCTGCTGTGCTTAATTGTAGGACAGAAAGCCTGGCCAGGCATTAAACTTGATTCTCTTTATTTTAGTAATATTAAGAGAAAAAAAACTAACGGCAGAAGGTCTGTAATTAAGCCGGCTTGTTCTATTTAGTCATGCCCTTTATGGAGCATATTTATTCATTGGGAATGGGAGTTTTAGGAAGCCTGTTGTCCTTGCCTGTGTGCCATTCTGGTGAGACGTCAGGTTCCAGCTTGGCATGTTGTCCTTTTCTCAAAGGTTTGCCACATGGGAGTTGATAATAGTTTTTGAGTCAGGTTACTTTCATTGCAGGAGTGTGTGATTATTTTGACAGCTTTTTTGTACACAGTGTTTCTTCCACAAACAAGTATGTTAGGTTATTATTATAACCCTGGTTCCTTAAAAGAGAATGACAACCATTACCGGAAGGAAAGAGCCCTCTCTGATCGTCAATCACTGAGCATATATAAAAAAGCTGCCCCATTAGGGCACTGCTGTGAGGGGGAAGTCCCTCCCACCTCCTGCTGAAGAGGGACGTCCTCACAGTAGCATATCGCCATTTTCTTTTGAAAGGTAATGGTTGTCATTCTCTTTCAGGGAACCAGGGTTATGGTAATAACCTCACATTCCCTTTCAATGGCATGACAACCATTACCGAATGGGAAGCTGTACCAAAGCTGTCGTGGCTCCAGATTACCGACAGTACAGCCCCACGGCGATAGCCACAGAGCCCCCATGACGTCTAAGGGCATGCCGCCTGCAACACCCTAGAGCCCAGAGAGGGTCTCTCTCAGTTTGCAACATCCAGGTGGTAAAAACACGCAAAAATGTCTGACTACCTGTCCATGTAGCAGCATTGCATAGCTTATCTAAGGAGACGCTATGAAGGAAAGCCCACAAAGTTGCCTGGCCCCTGGTAGAATGGGCTGTAATGTCCCTGGTAAGGGGGAGTCCGTCTGTTCATACGCCAAGCGTTGCTTCGATAGGGCCTGACCTCTAGTGCGGGACCCATAGCAGACAAACAGCTGGTTGGACTGTCTCCAGGACGCCGTCCTATCCAGGTAACAGCGCAGAGCCCGAATTGGGCAGAGCATGTGCTGTCTATGGTCCTCCTCTAACTCGTGCTGGCGAGGTCTGAAAGTTTCCAAAACCACTGTTTGGTTGATATGGAATGGAGATACCACCTTTGGCAAAAAGGCTGGATTTGTTCTTAATGTTACCCGCGAGTCATTCCCAGTGAAAGCCATATATGTGTCATCGACTGAGCGCGTGAAGCTCACTTACTCGTCTGGCAGACGTAATGTCTATTAAAAACAACACCTTCAGGGAAACGGCGCAGTTCTGCTG